>NW_018165718.1:3514-16872 GCF_001263595.1 Phalaenopsis equestris | reverse complement strand
TTGTTGTTGTTGTTGTTGTTGTTGTAATTTGAGGAGACCCCTTAGTTGGAACATATGACTCCAATATCATTTGTTATACTATTAACAAAGATTCTATTAAAATCTCATATTGGATGAAAGAATTCCTACAAAACCTATCCTAAAAAAATTTTTATGGTTTGATTCTATTATAAGATCAATTAAGTGTAAAAATAACCAATATGATAACATGAAGAATCCCAAATTTCATCGATTGTTATCGAAATATGGAGATATTCATCCCAACCACACCCACTACAGTTCGAAAAATGATACACCGTCCTAAAATTAGTCTTTGTATTTTTAAAATAGGTCATCACAATTTTCTCCATGTAAATAGTGCCTAACTGTTTGTTCTTCAATGCCTTGACCACAATAACCCAATGATCCCTTCTCATTCTACCTTTGGACATATTTCCACATTGAAATTGCTCGATAAGCAACTCCGCAAGAGTTTTTATCAGTTGTAGTGTGATTCCTATTACTCGCAACTTCTTCATAGTCAACAATATTCAATTAGCCCTATTTTGAAAAATATATCACTCTAAGATTAAGTGGATATAAACATTCATTTCGTACGATGCGGTTATAGACAAATAAAACTATTCATTTTTTTATGGAAAAAGGCATCCTGTGGTATTTTCCCATAATTATCCATCAATAGTTGATCTTTACATGCAAAAAAATGACTAACTGTAAAACCTAACTGGTATTGAGAGAAGAACAAGCTTTATGTTTCAAAAACAGAGTATATTTGGAGAATAATGGAATTGAAATGTTTAAGTAGATGGCGGAATTAAGATTTAAGATCGAGTCATCTCAGTTAAAGCCGATGGAGCTAAAAAATGAATCAGTAAGCTCACTGTACTCTTAGGTTTATATTTAATGAGGCTGAGTAAGCTCAATATTACAGCTGTGAAAGTATTTTTGTCCCATCTACTCTGTCACATATTAAAATAGGGAAATGCTGTTGGTCATAATTATGGGCAAATTTATATACATACCATCCAATTCATATGGATTTACACATCTAACATCAAAAACATCAATTTATACACACACACACAAACCACTTTATCCATGCATGAGAAGATGTATTTCACTTTTTAAAAGTTAAATAGTACTATTTTTATGTCATCTGAAACATTTAGGTACTATAAAAATAAAAACAAAGTTTTGGTCATAGATATGTAAATGCATAGGAATTGGGTGGTATGTATATATGTAAATGCCCCATAATTAAATTAAGTAATTTTAATAATGTCTATGGGAACGAAACTTAGTTGTGGTCAAGCGCACTTACATTAAACTTATCAACATTTACATTTCAGCTCTGACTATTCCCAAGCATTAAATTCATGCAGTGCCTCTACTAAAATAATGGCCCCAAAATTAACTCTAAAAATGAATTTTTTGGAGGAAAAAAGAGTTTTGGGCATACCCTAGTTCCTGGTGAAAATTCATTGCAATTATTTATTAATTAAACAACCAAGATCTAGTGTTGCCAATGTCAATTTGTTGTTGTTGTTGTTGTTGTTGTAATTTGAGGAGACCCCTTAGTTGGAACATATGACTCCAATATCATTTGTTATACTATTAACAAAGATTCTATTAAAATCTCATATTGGATGAAAGAATTCCTACAAAACCTATCCTAAAAAAATTTTTATGGTTTGATTCTATTATAAGATCAATTAAGTGTAAAAATAACCAATATGATAACATGAAGAATCCCAAATTTCATCGATTGTTATCGAAATATGGAGATATTCATCCCAACCACACCCACTACAGTTCGAAAAATGATACACCGTCCTAAAATTAGTCTTTGTATTTTTAAAATAGGTCATCACAATTTTCTCCATGTAAATAGTGCCTAACTGTTTGTTCTTCAATGCCTTGACCACAATAACCCAATGATCCCTTCTCATTCTACCTTTGGACATATTTCCACATTGAAATTGCTCGATAAGCAACTCCGCAAGAGTTTTTATCAGTTGTAGTGTGATTCCTATTACTCGCAACTTCTTCATAGTCAACAATATTCAATTAGCCCTATTTTGAAAAATATATCACTCTAAGATTAAGTGGATATAAACATTCATTTCGTACGATGCGGTTATAGACAAATAAAACTATTCATTTTTTTTTTATGGAAAAAGGCATCCTGTGGTGTTTTCCCATAATTATCCATCAATAGTTGATCTTTACATGCAAAAAAATGACTAACTGTAAAACCTAACTGGTATTGAGAGAAGAACAAGCTTTATGTTTCAAAAACAGAGTATATTTGGAGAATAATGGAATTGAAATGTTTAAGTAGATGGCGGAATTAAGATTTAAGATCGAGTCATCTCAGTTAAAGCCGATGGAGCTAAAAAATGAATCAGTAAGCTCACTGTACTCTTAGGTTTATATTTAATGAGGCTGAGTAAGCTCAATATTACAGCTGTGAAAGTATTTTTGTCCCATCTACTCTGTCACATATTAAAATAGGGAAATGCTGTTGGTCATAATTATGGGCAAATTTATATACATACCATCCAATTCATATGGATTTACACATCTAACATCAAAAACATCAATTTATACACACACACACAAACCACTTTATCCATGCATGAGAAGATGTATTTCACTTTTTAAAAGTTAAATAGTGCTATTTTTATGTCATCTGAAACATTTAGGTACTATAAAAATAAAAACAAAGTTTTGGTCATAGATATGTAAATGCATAGGAATTGGGTGGTATGTATATATGTAAATGCCCCATAATTAAATTAAGTAATTTTAATAATGTCTATGGGAACGAAACTTAGTTGTGGTCAAGCGCACTTACATTAAACTTATCAACATTTACATTTCAGCTCTGACTATTCCCAAGCATTAAATTCATGCAGTGCCTCTACTAAAATAATGGCCCCAAAATTAACTCTAAAAATGAATTTTTTGGAGGAAAAAAGAGTTTTGGGTATACCCTAGTTCCTGGTGAAAATGCATTGCAATTATTTATTAATTAAAGAACCAAGATCTAGTGTTGCCAATGTCAATCAAAGATTCACTTATTTATAAATATATTAACAAAGCATTTCCCCTTGCACTCATAATACACGTACAGAGAAATTCATACAAATATGAAAGCACCACCCAATTAAATGTGCAGCTATCAGATGTAAAATAGTAGCACTGAACTTATTTATAAAACATGAGAAAAAAAATATAAGTATCTTAAATGCGAGACATATGAACACGTTGCATCATTCAAAAAAAAAAATTTAGATTGAGTTTACCAAAAATGTTTCTAGATTGAAACCCTATCCCCTAAAAACTTCCCCAAATCGACACGTCTCTAACTTCATAATTCTAAATTATCAATTATAACATGTCATTTGCAAGAACATCCAACTTCATTGATTATTGTTACAATTGAATTGGAAAATCAGCAGCTAAGACATATTTTTTGCAGTATCGATGAACTCAACTATTCAGTTTTTTGAGGATTTTACATCCGTTATAGTTAAAACAATCTTAATTTCATAGTTAACAATCCATAATGGAACTCATCTCAACTATTCCATTATGCGTAAGTTAACAAGAGTTGGTGTTTTCTTAAGTTATATAATGTTTTAGGTTTTATGCGAGTAATTATAAAGTTGCAGGTGAGTATGCAAATAGGACCATTTTAAGCGTTGTAACCACTTCATTTTTTTTCTCCCCTGCAAACAAACGTCAAGTCTCTTAGCATGAAAGAGTGCACACAAGATGCAAAAGGATTTTCATTTAAAATAAAAAAAAATGAGCCAAATAAATTCAACTACAATGTTGCTTGCACCGTCATATCTTTCTCGAAAATTCTAGAAAATAGAGAGTAGGGGGTATGTTGGATGGTTTGACAGAGGTAATAACCACCTCAGAGCATAATATAAACAGAGCATCACCTGTCTTCGGATATGGCCCTAGCAAGAGGAGAAGCTTACAGGCAGAAATTTCAAAACAAACCAAGAATAAACCCTTGCCTTAGCAAGCACACATATTAATAGATTATTGATAGGTGGGAAAATAAAAGAGGGAGGAAATGTTTGGGCGGTAATTCCCGCCCCTTTAACAGATCGACTGGTCTAGTTTCCTGCTAACTAAGACCCTATTCTGTTGAACAAAGACTCCATCTTGCTGAACCTCTTGTCATTTCATATAATATAAGAATTCATGTAGTTATCTGCAAAGTAAAGCTGAAATGGATGCCTCTTCTTTGCATATGGAAAAACCCTCTAGCTTTGTCTTTATGATTCCAACTATCCTGCACTTCTAACATGATTGTCATAAACAATTTACCAAAACATCAATTGTAGACAGAGAGTTAAATGCTTCTGGTACCATTGTATCTTCTTGTAAAACTGATGGAATTTTATGCAGTTGTGGCACTCTAATCTTTGATTGACAACTAGAGAACTCACCCCCAAGCTGAGGGAAAACTAATGAAACTTGTGGTGCACCATGGGAAGGAATTGTGTGTGAAAATTCTTGGGTGACTGTATTGTAAGTCTCTCTATGCTAATTCTGTCCTTAGACGACTTACAAGACATTATTTGCTGAATTTTTATTCTAATTTTAGGAGACTATCTACTATGGAACTCAAAGGTACATTAAGAAGTGGCAAATCCCAACTCTCTTGAGCTGCAATTGCTGTAAGTTTTATCCTTCCAGATCCTATAAGGATGTAGAAGCCATTGGGAATCTGAAAGCTTAGGGACTGAATTCTATGGAATTAAAAATAATTATAATGCAGGGATCTATCTTGCAATAATGATCTTGGTGCACCACTACATCTATAAATTTAACTATATTATACATTCAGATCATAAAATAGTTGACACAGCATTATTTTAAAGTTTTCCTATTTCTTTTTTTAACATGAAAAAAAGCACCTAGAGCATTGTTTTCTTATGCCTTGAAACAGTGAGCCCATAAACCTGTAAATCCGTTAAGTAGTTAAACAGCCGTAGAGCCGTAAAGCTATTAAGCCATAATGTCATTGAGTCCTTAGGCCATAAAGTCGTAATGTTGTAATATCATAATGTTGTAATGCCTAAAAGTCATAATGTCGTAAACCGTAAAACCATAAAGTTGTAACATGTAAGCCTTAAGCCGTAAGATGTTAGCCATAAATCATTAAGTCGTAAGTCATAAGCCATTAAGCAGTTATGTCGTTAAAATGCCTAAACCCAAAACCATCCTAACTCCTAAAATCCAAAATGTTAAACCCTCCTAACCCAGAAACCCAAAACTCACCAAACCTCTAACCTTGAACACTCTTAACCCTTGACTTCAAACCCTAAACCCTAACCCCATACACTACACCCTCTGAACACTAATCCCGAACCCCTAGCCCCCAACCCCTAACCCTTGAAATCCAAAACCTTAAACCCGCCCAACACAAAAACCAAAAACGCAAAACCCTCCAAAATTCTAACCCTAAACCATCAAAACCTCAAATTAGGGAAATCACCAATTTTCTAAAGTAATTTCAATTAGCAAGCCCGTCATGAAGCCTATCAAAAGCATTCCAGATGTTGTTGAGGGAGAAGGGTGGGTGCAAGTTTATGAGGAAACACTGTAAACCAATCACCAATCATATCATCAATTTCCCAACATTGACATATGTGGGGGAGGGTTTAATGTGTTGGTCGTACTCATAACATGACCACCAAACCTTGACCCAAAGCACAAAAAATTACTAGACAACGTTTTGTTGTGGCCAATCAAAATCTTTCCAATTAACAATTTTAGTTGGTAAAATTTATGAACATGAATAATAGCTTTTATTTGGATGGATGCTATAAAAAGCCATAATTTTGAGTTCTAAGCAAGTTTTAAACTTAATTTATGTTTTGATTTCAGAACTCATCAGAGTTTAGTTTCTCAGTTACGTATAATTTTGTCATTTATAGTGATATGTTTTGCTTATGATTTCATCGTAATTAGTTTTTCTGATGACATTAACCTGAACTCCCTTGAGTAGTTAGGCCTTACACCTTACCTTACTGAATCAAGCCACATTCCTTGATTCAATGAACATCTCGTAGATCCTCAGTGGTCCCTTAAACAACCCAAATGGTTCCACCAATGTGACGTAGACCCAAAAACTCTAGCTAACTTCACCCATTTAATTCACCAAGGCTTTAAAACACACAGTTGGTTTCATCCTCAATACTAGAACACTCTTTAGCACCTAAGGGACCTATCAAACCCATATTAGATAGCCAAGCGTTCACCCAACCTAACCTAACCCAGTTAAACCTCAGTTCACTTAAAACAAATTCCTTATATTGGCTCATTTAACCAATTAGACTCATTGATTCAATCCTAACTTTGCAAATGTCAGGGAAGCATTCCTATGGGAGCTACCAATGTCATTCAGATCCCCTTTTCCTACCCCGAAATGAAAGCCAGACAACATCCATATCCTCAAGCTAAGCCCCATTTAAATGAGCTCATTGAATCACTCTAATGTTACTTGGTCGTTCATGGTTGCACACATCATGACATGCTCATCCGTTTGCACTTACCAACTTATCTTAGTCTAATTGTCTTGCCAGATTATCTTAATCATAGCCAGAGATGAAAGAGATTTGAAATAAATGATTGTCGTTCAGGGATCGAAATAGAAGACAATCATATGCATGAATTCCAATTTAATTAATAATTACTAGGGTTCAAAGTACATTACTAAATAAACCTAGGATTAAAATACAAAGTTCCCAATATATATAGTGATAGCAACCAATTTGAAGGCTCGGCTGAATATAAGTTAATATGAAAAGCATTGATAACTAATGCCAAGGTTGACCAAAAGGATTCCCAAATGTAATGGGCAATTACCAGCTGGAAAAAACACCATGTCCCAAGCATGACTGTGATGGAGTGATGGAGAGAAAGCCGACAATTCACATGGGATGTGGCTTTCTGAGATTGAGTGAAGAAAAGAAGAAGAGATGAGAAGGTAAGGCGTCCTAAGAATCAGAATTCAGCGAGAGCACCAAGAGAATTCAAAGACAAATGCAAGTGCTTCAAGCACGAGAAAAATGGAGCAGTGTAAATAATGGTTTGCACGGATGATACAAAACCGGAGTGGGAAGATAAGAAATGGGAGAATGCGTAACGTAACGGAGAAATAGATGGCTTGACTGAGTGCCATTTTTATCTGTTAATTGGATTTTGGGTGCGACATCTATAAATTTGATGTTTTGGGATATTTAAATACAAATGTTTTAAGTCCTACGTATGTAAACTACCTTTATATTTTCAGTTGGTTTGTCATGCCTGAACCAAGCTTCGTTGAGGTAATGAGCGTACCAATTTCACACTTTTGTGTAGAGATCACTCCAATTAAGCATGGCAAACTTGTTCAAATCGAACCCATAGATGCCAAAACGAAGGAAGATAAGAATATGTTGGAGTTGAGTTATTGTTAATGCTTTATTCTTATTTGAAATTGAGGTTAGCATTTTACTTTAGAATAATTGATTATGCTATATTTATTTACTGAACTTAGAGGGTTGTTATTTGAATATAGGTGACTTGTATTATAGTTGATAACTTTTTGCATATAACAGGGTATATGAGGTTTTATAACAATTTTCAGAACTTGGGTTTAGTGAAGGCGAAGATGCATTAATTTTCTAAACTTTTTGTTTTTTGGTGGGTCCATGTGGGCAATACCAAAAGCTCTTTCCCATCAGCTCAAACATCTTTATATCTAACGATATGGAAAGTTATTCATATTTCATTATAATTAATTGATTCATATGCAGCGAGGTCTCATCTTGTTTAATTCATCACTTCCATGTTTTGAGCATGTTTTGAGCATGATTGTTTTTGATATATCATGTATGTTGTCTCAGATTACATGTGGCGTCATTCTCATATATATCATTATATTTCAAAAGATGAATTCCATTTCTTGAAAACCTTATGGACTTAAAAATAAGATATTTGGTCACATTATTTTATCCAACCATTTTTCCTTAATGCCCCAAACTCATTGTTGGTCAAAGAGAATCAATCAAATTCCAAGTGTAGAGGATAGATATATATTCTCTATAATAGTTAAGAATAGTTTAATTTGAGTTTTACATGATATTATGTCTAAGCATTAACTTGAGCTTGAGCAGTTAGATGTAAAAACCTTATTTTACATAGAGAGTTTGAAGCGAAGATCTATATGCAGCAGGCTGAGAGCTTCATGGTTACAGGAAAAGAAAATCGTATTTATTTATTGAAGAAATCTTTTTACGGTTTGAAACAATGTCCTAGGAAGTGATATAACAAATTAGATTTATTTCATAATTGCTCAAGAGTTTAAGAGAAGCAATTATGATAATTGTGTTTGCTTTTAAGAAAAATAATAACAAATCATTGTTCTACTTACTCTTATATGTAGAAATGTTGATTACTCAAGTGGTAAAACTGAATTATCAGTTTCTCAAAGCCGCTACTCTCTCAAAGCCATTAAGGATGTAGAATCAAACAACACGGGTAACAAAATTCAAGTCCATAAGCCAAATGATCTGAAAAAAAATTAGGAAGATATACATACATAAAACTCAATTCGTATGTATTTACATATCTAACAACTAAAATTAATTTTTTACATATAAAACACTTTTTTATAACCATGGAAAGGTGTATTTAACAATTTAAAGGTTAAAAAGTGGCATTTTTATGTGATGTTAAAGATTAGGATGGTATAAATGTAAAGCGCAAAGTTTAGATGTTACAAATGTAAATGTATAGAAATTGGGTGGTTTGTATGTAAATGCCCAAAGATATTAATACCTGCACATAAAAGAAACAACATAAATCTCCAGACCTATAAAAATATTCACCACAAACCACTCACAAAAAGTTCCTATCTTTATTACCAGAGCACATAAATTGTAATATGGGATCTAAACTAGGGAAGGATGGAGGAAGTCATTCTTTTATGGAGGAATTCATTAATTTATTGAGGAAGTCATTAATTTATCGCCCAACCACTTAAGCGCACAGGTAGTAAAGCTCCCACCTTTAAAAGGATTTTCTTCTCTTTTCAAGCCATCCATTCTCCAACTTAAAGGAAAAAAAATTGCAGGCAACATATTCCTTACTTCCCAGCAACAAACTAAGGCATAACAAGAAAAAAAAAACCCATATAAAGGTTTAAATCTTTTGCAATAATCACCAGCCAAAGAAAAAAGTTTTATGTTAACATACGATCACCTAATGCTTCCATCTTTCCAAATCAGAAGCGTAGTAATACCAGTCATGGTATGAATATACTATTTCTAAGAATTTAACACCCCACAATAAAGCAGCAATGGTTCCCTTTCAGCTACAAGAACAGAGGGGAAGATAAACCGCAATTTCTTAAGATTAACTATGGCAAGAGAAAGAACAAAGGGGCTGTTTGTCTAATTTGAAACACAGTACAAATACCTAATAAACTCGCAACCAAGAATGAAAAGAAATATATATACATAATTCTTACATGACTACATATCTAACACCTAAACTTTTATATTCACATCTATAACACTCAAATCCTTAACAACACATCATATATATCACCATTACTAACTTATAATAGTGAGATACATCGTTTCATGTGCATAGGTTTATGACATCAAAATGTTATAAATATCAAGATCAAATTTTAGGGCATTATATATGTAAATACATAAGAGTTGTGTGGGATGTATGTAAATTTTTCAACAAGTTAACACCAGTACATACACACCACTCAATTTTCATGTATTTGCATATCAAACAAAAAATTAATTTTACATTTATATCACCCAAATCTTTCATATCCTGTAAAAAATACCCATGTTTTAACTTTTAAGCAGTGAAATACACCTTTTCATGCCAAGGGAAGGTGACATGTATGTAAAAATTGAAGCTAAGGTGTTACATATGTAAATACATAAGCATTGAATGGTATGTATGTGAATCTTCCCTTAATTAAAATGAATCAAGAATATCCAAATTGTCAAAAAATTAAGAGAGAATGATGCAAAAACCTGCAGTTGTCCAGATTCATCTTCTTCTTCGCCAGCAAATCCTTAAGCCTCCCAGGTGTTGCAACAACGATATGAACCCCTTTCTTAACAACCTCGAGCTGCGACCTCATGTCAACTCCTCCGATGCATAACAATGGCCTAATATCTGGGTATCCAACCTCCCTGAGGGGAACAAGAAACTGCTCCACCACCTCAAAAGTCTGCCTTGCAAGTTCCCTGGACGGGCACACAACAAGCCCAAATGGACCTTCCCCAGGCACAATGGGCATCGTCATCTCTTCCTGGAGTGCCAACATGATCAAGGGAAGCACAAACACCAGAGTCTTCCCTGATCCAGTGAATGCAATCCCGATCATATCCCTGCCAGAGAGAATCAGAGGCAGGCCCTGCACTTGGATAGGGGTTGGCTGAACGATCCCCTTCTCTTTTAGCTTCTTCAAAATAGGCTCAGGAAACCTCATATCCTTGAAGTTCTTGATGGGAGGCGGGACATCATCTCCCTCAACGAGGATGTGCCATTGGCGGCGGATGGCGTCGGCTTGGCGGTTAGACATTCGGCGGATGGCGGTGGGGGGTTTCCAGCCGGTGGGAATCGGATCCGTGTAGGTGATACCTTTGGCGAGCTCGCGAACGGACATTAGGGTTTTCCTATCTGAGAGGTGCTCGATCATCTCTTTCTCTTGCTGGACGAGTTGCTCGGCAGGGCTGATCTCCGGGAGATCGCGCTTGAGTTGGGAAGCCTTGACGAGAAGGCTCGGCTTAGATTCCGGCGGAGGAAGTGAGGAGGTGGGGTCGTCGGAGGAAGAGGGGACACTGGTGGCGGTCGAAGAGAATGAGAGGCGGCCTTTACGCTGCAGGATCATCTGCGCCTCCATAGCTCGGCGCTTCTTCACTGGGATGTATTCAACGAAGCCGTCATCATCCACCGCATCACCAGGGGCGGTAGGAGGGATGGCAGCTGTGGCCATGGCTTGGGATGAGACCGGAGAAGGGCCTAACTGCAGAGAGAGAAATTAGGGCTCTTATTACTCGTTCTCTGTCGCACTTCTTCAAGGGTTTGGAAAGGTGAAGGAGAAATGGCTTTGGGGTTTGATTTAATTAATTAATTATTATATTATCAGATTAAATATAACTAAATAAATGTATATTTAATTATTTAATTATCAGTTAACAAGAAAAGTATATATTAAATTAATTTATTTAAAATAAAAATTATTAATTATTAATTAGCAAAATAAATAAGTATTTAATTATTAAATAATTAATGTTAAATTATTATATACTATAACTAGTTTAATAAAGTTATTACTAATGATTAACTAATTTAAGTCTATACAAGAAAAATGCCTAAACAAATCTTGAGGATATCTGACGGTACGAACATGAAAGGCATATCAAAGGCGGGCTTCCTGATAAAAACCGGGAGGCCTAATTGTCTGACTGGTTCAAAAAGCTCGTAAATATATATATTAAGGCAACCAAAATGCTCGAATAAATACATTAATTTGACACTCATAAATACATTAATTTGGTATCAAGGTCTTGATCTTGATTGGTCTTGACATTGATTGGCTTGACCATGATACAATTGATACTCAATGCAACCAAAATGCTCGAATAACTACATTAATTTGACACTCATAAATACATTAATTTGGTGGTTCAAAAAGCTCATTGGGTGCTTAATTTGTAAATATATCTTGATTTTTTTTTTGGCTAAACCAATTTAAATAATTGTCTGGCATTGTCTACATAAAAGTTGTCTGAATAGATCTCAAGGCAATCTGCAGTCCGCTCCCGTCGAATTAGCTACTCTCGACTGACTTTTCCCCCGACAGAAGTCTTTTTCACTGACGGAGAACTTTTCCTTGGACCGGCCACCTGAACCCGACAACTCTCTCTGACAGAACAACTCCAAAATAACTAATCATGATGTCGATGAGGTACCCACCAATACACACCAACATAAAAGACTAAAATATCTTGTACTAACTGACCCGACACCGCAACTACGCAATTATTTAAGTTCAGAAATATGGTCAAAATCTTGACCCAATTTACATTCAGTGGCTAATGTGCAAAATTAAATATTAATTAAAGATAGTAAAAATGATTTACACACTAGAGGTATTACGCAAGTATACATATCGTTTTAAATGATATAAGATTTTCTTTTAAAACCCCAGTATCAATCCCACGGAGATAGACAAAACTCTTATAAGATTGACTAAATAAATTCTTCTTTAAAATTGTAGTAAATTTATATAGAAAATGATTTTGAATTCTTGTGTAATATCTAATCCTACAGAATTAAAATGAATGTTAAGTATGCTAAGCAATTTAAGGCTTTGTTGTTGTTATTGTTGTTGTTGTTTTTGCGTTGTTTTTGTTAAATATGTTAAGCAATTGCAAAATGTAAATGCATGTTAATCTAAAAGGACTTTAAAATATAAAGTTACCACTACTAATAATGTTTCAAGAGTTCAAATTTGTATAAAACATCATTCTCTTTGCAATGAGTTTATAATTAGGTTAGGAAAACATTTTTTTTTAAATATACATTTGAAAAATATATTTAAAAACTGTTTTGTGTCAAATAGGAGTAATCCTATTCAATACCCTCTCTCGAGTGCATAAAGAACATTGATTAATCCTGAGTTTGGTCCCTAAACCTGTGGTTAGGTGATCCCCGATAACTGCTTATATGCAACAGTATAACAATAATTCTGTTTATATTTTTCACTTATATTTCTTTATTTCGTAAAAAAACCAAAAAACTTGATCTTGAAAAAAATATGAATTTAACTTTTAATTTATATATAGTGGGATACTAAGCAAGTATATGTATCGTTATCAAATAATATAGGACTTTTTGATTAAGACCTGAATATCGAACCCATAGGGAAGATATGCAATATCTACTTTTCGGAAAACTTTCTATTTTTAAAAAGACAATTATTTAAACTAAAGACGTTTTCGCAGTAAAGAAAGTTTAAATATTTTTGTTAATTTTAATATTTTGACAAAAACATAACAAACTTAAAAAGATAACTTGAGTTTTTGTAGCAAAAAACACTAAATATGAAAATATCTTTTTCCTTATCATGAATCAGTAATAAGTAGAAAAATTTTGTTGTGGAAGTATGCATATTGTGTTGTGCTAAATAGGAGCAATAATATTATTTACCCTTACTAGAGATGTTATAAAGAACATTGGCTAATTTAAAGTTTGAATAGTTCTGAAGACCGGCTAGGCAGGGAAGATACTAGTTCTCACTCTAG
>NW_018165718.1:0-1231 GCF_001263595.1 Phalaenopsis equestris | reverse complement strand
ATAGAATTAAGTTAAGTTCTAAACTAACTAAATCACAAAACTCACAACAGTTACTAGCTTAGAATTTTTAAACAAACTACTAACTAACACAAACATCACAATACAATTAAAAATAAAAATCTTACACATCACAATGTCTAAACAAGTACACAAACATACATGTCTCAAGTCCAAAACATAAAAATACATCACACCACAAATTTCACTTAAACATGAAAGTCCAAATCACATCACATAGTTCAAATCAACACACAGATGCAAATGTAGCAAGCCCAGACCACATAGTTCATATCATATTACACTAATAAAAATAAATCTCTCAGTTCTACTCCTCATCCTCTTAATCAACACTATCCCAAACCTCTGCAGGCTCATAATCAGGGTGTCTAGGATATGGAGGAAATTGCACTCCTTGGTTACCCCTAATGAGGCTCTCCAAAAATGAGTGAAATTTCTCTTCATAATCACTTTTTCTCCTATTATACCTATCAATATGATCTGCAAAACACTCTAAATTTTGTACCCTATCAGCGGTATAGTTAATATTATTCATCATTCTCTGTAATAATTGATCTTGGGTCTCAGTAGACTCACCTCTAGATGTAGAAGCACGTGAGGTAGATAGTCTAGATGTAGAAGCAGTAGAGGTAGAAGCAGTAGATGTCTCCATTCCATAACTCCTAGAAAATCCTCCTCTCCAGCCAAAAAAAGAATGCTCAGAATAAGTCTTCACATTCACCTTAGTGATGGGCATTAGAGGTAACAACACTTCCTCCCAGCTATCATATTTAACTTCAGCCTGCTCACACAAAGAAAAGATCAAGGAAGCAAATCCCAAACCTGTAGTAGTAACGACAGTGGCAGAACTGATGATAGTCTGATAAATCAAAGCTCCTATGCTGATGAACTTTCCTTCCTGGATATAATAATTTAACGTCGCTCTCTCTCTGGTCACTTCACTGAGATGATTTGTTGGTAGCAGACGAGCAGAAATAAAATAGTGTCAGGCCTTCAAAGGTGCACATAACTTTGAAGTTGGGAAGTTAAATCTCCTCTCATTAGTGATCTTCCAAAGTCCTCTCCCAACAGTCAAGTAAGAAATAATCTCGTCTAACTATAATTTGCATAAAAACATAACGTATTAGGTGACAGATGATAAAACAAGTTGATTACCTCCAGTGAAAAAGGTATCAACCTTCCTCAAACCATGACTCTATTGTCTTCAGCCTCA
>NW_018165717.1:353613-354150 GCF_001263595.1 Phalaenopsis equestris | reverse complement strand
TTACAATTCTTGCATCTCAAGTTGCCGTAATATCATGGAAGTTGGGCCAATTTGGAATGAACCAGCCTTAACTCACTCCAGTAAGTGAGGAAAGTTCATTAGGACATATGATTGATTCTATCTTATTATATGATGCTTTAAATACCATAAACAACGTGTACTATAATTTTTATAACCTAGGTTAGGAGAACCATCCTAATTTTAACTGGAATCATACTACTGACGGTGGAAACCAAAACTGGGAAAATAATCATGCAAATCCTAATGGAAGTTAGAATAATCAGGGGAACACAAACTATAAACCTTCATATCCACCGGAACAATGATCAACAATTTGAGAATAAGAAGATGTCTATGGAAAAAGTGGTACTGCAAATGGAAAACCAGTTGCAAAGTAAAAATGTTGTGATTAAAAATATAGAGAATCAACTGAGACAAATTGCTAATTCACTTAGCAATAAACCACAAGGAACACTTCCTAAACACTTCCTAGCAACATTGACAGAGAACACTAATGAACAAGTAGAAGCTGTCCAA
>NW_018165717.1:352105-353590 GCF_001263595.1 Phalaenopsis equestris | reverse complement strand
AGTGGAAGAGAGATAGAGGATGTGGTTAGGAAAGATGATGTGGTTTAAAAAGATAAAGATGTTGTGAGAGAAACAAAGGAAACTAAAAGACCTGAAGAACATGTTTATAAGGATCTAGACAAATTAATATCTCCAAGTAAAATCAATTTAAAAAGACCACCACCTCCATTTCCTCAAAGAATTAGATAGCATGAGTTGGATACAAAATTATCAACGTTCATGGACGTACTTAAGAAGTTAACGATAAATATTCCTTTCGCTGAAGCTTTGAAACAAATGTCAAGTTATGCAAAATTTATGAAGGAGATATTAAACAAGAAAAAGAAATTTAGAGATTACAAGACAGTTGCACTAAGTGAGGAGTGCAATGCTATACTTCAGAAAAAGTTTCCTCAGAAACTTAAAGATCCTTGTAGCTTTACAATTCCTTATGCAATTGGAGAAAAATTATGTGGAAAAGCTTTATGTGATTTAGGACTGAGCATTAATGTGATGCCTCTATCTATATTTAGAAGGTTAGGTTTAACTGATTTTTCTCCCACTACTGTAACCCTTTTGTTAGCTGATCGATATATCATTTATCCAAAAGGGATTATAGAAGATGTGCTTGTTAAAGTGGATAAATTTATCTTTTTTATGGATTTTATTGTATTAGATATGGAGAAAGATAAAGAATATCTCATTATTTTGGGGAGACCTTTTCTTATTACTGGACAAACTATGATAAATGTGCAAAAAGGAAAGTTAACTATGAATATTAATGACCATGAAACCACTTTTGATGTTTTAAAGGCTATGAAATATCCAGCTGAGAGAAATGATGATGATTGTTTTCAGATGGATGAAATTGATTATCTAAGTAAAAATCATTTCCAAAAGAGTTTTGAAAATAAGTTAACAGATGAGATCAAAATGAACTTTCAAGATTAGTGTAAAATGTTGTTTAAAGAAGAGTTGTTTAAAGAAGACGAGGTGTGAAATGATGGACGTTTATATTCAGGAGAGGTGTTAAATGATGGACGTTACCAAAAATAGTAAACTTTTAATTCCAACTGTTGAAAAATATCATGTCCTTAAAATGAATTTACCTCATTCAATTTTAAAGCCTACTTATTTGGTGAATTCATATATACCACTAGTCTCTATATCTTCATATTCAACTTAATCACAAGATGAACCTGAATTGAATGATGAAATCAGTAAAATATCTCCTATTAAAGAGTTATTCAAAGTCACTGAATGGCATATTCCGTGGTATACAAACAAAATAAATGAGATTCTGATGTTGGGGCAGATTATTAATGCAATAAACAGTTACCCCCAGAGATTTTACCTAGTGGCTCTGAGATAAATCCTAAGGAAATGAATTATGAGCAATTTAAAATTATTGAACTGATATTTAGAAGAGAATTCAAGGATTTGTTTCAAAAGAGCTTTGAGTTGAGAGATAAGGACAAGGAAATTGAAAGAACAATGGAAGAAATT
>NW_018165717.1:350756-352042 GCF_001263595.1 Phalaenopsis equestris | reverse complement strand
AATTATCTAGAGAGAATCTGATCCAAAATTTGGGAGATCATGAAGTATCATATAAAGATCAATTTCTTATAAATTTCAAGGATGATATTAATATGCAAATTGAGAAAATTACTAGAAGAATATTGGATCTAGAAAGAAATATGAGAATCAAGGATATGAATCAATATGAAAAAGAAGAGCTGAAAGAAAAGTTTAAATTTGAAAACTTTATAGAAATCCTTGGATCTGGAAAAAAATCGGGCTATTGATCAAGGATTACTTAATTGAAATTTTGATCCAGGTGGAATCATTTGTCGGGCTAGCGACATTAAATCAAGCGCTTTATGGGAGGCAACCCATAGTTATCTATGTGGTTTGATTTAGCATTCTTAAGAGTCATGATTGTTAGTGTTGTATTGTGATTGCTTTAGTGTGGATTGATATGTTTGCTTGATGTTTGATAGATGTTTGGATTGTTAGTGTTTTGATTTGCTTTTTTTGTGTGCCATGAGGGAGATGATTCATTAAATTCTTATTACGGTTAGACTTGTATGTTCTCTATTAGTAGTTGGATTGACGAGTTCACTACAATTCGGGTCTCACCAGAACTTGAGTTTTACAAAAAAACATTATGAATTTTTACAGCGATAGTTCCATCTCAATTTTCTTACTTCCTTTCTTGGACTTTGTTTTCATTTGATAGGAGTCGCGAATCTATTTGATGAGTAAGTTATGGATGATTTTATACTGTACTTATAACTGCTAGATGTGCTTAATTATTGGGATATGGTGATGTCTGGTGTTGACTCTCGAGAACCAATATATCAGGGATAATCTTATCTTTGGGAATAGAATTTATAAAATCATTTATAAGCACCCAATATATTTGTGTATGGATTCCGTTAGAAATTTGAAGTAAGTTAGTGAGATGCGATGAGATGGAGGAAGAATTGACCTCGTTTATCTTGTTTGTGTGTTTGTGTTTGTGTTTGTATTACAATTTATAAGAATTGAAGAACATTTTTATATTGCAATGCTGATACATGTTATGCTAGTTAGAAAATTGTTTAGTTAATTCCATTCTGGCATGTTTAGTTTAGATTTACTTTCTACTACATGTTTTCTATCCTAATAAATAATTGTAGATGTTTTTGATAGAAATTTGTGGTAGATAGAATTTCTAAACTGTTTTTCTTCCTACTTATATTTTCTGCACTAAATGTTATACATGCTAAAAATCAAGTTTGGGGGTAGGAAGAAAAATAAAATTTTATAGTGAATATACTTCCTTTTAGTTTAATATTATT
>NW_018165717.1:348684-350482 GCF_001263595.1 Phalaenopsis equestris | reverse complement strand
TTGATTTGATATCACTTTTAAAATGACTTGTGGCATGTGGTGTTATCTTTAGGTTACTATAACTTTGATTTTAGGAATGTTAGAAAAATAATTTAGTTGAAATCCTTTGTGAAGAAACTGTTCTAGAGTTAGGATATTTTGTAGGAAACTTTAGGAAAATGATTTTGCTATTTATGGTAGAAAGGAGTTGAATATTTGAAAAGCTAAGATTCTTAGATTTATACTTATTGAGAATTGATCCTTTATTGAAACCTTTTTCAAACTAACACTTACACTTTTAAAAAGTAAAGGAAAGTTTTGAGTTTTGGACTTTAGAAAGAGGATAGTGAAATTTAAAATAATTAAAGGCATATCCAGATATAGTAATCCTCACAGAAAAAAAGAAAGAAAAAAAGGGATAAAAAAGATCCTAAAAGAAAAGAAAAAGAAAGGATTGAAAAACAATCCATAACAATCCATAAATCCATAAAGAAAAAGAAAAGAAAAAGAAAAGTCAAAAGAAAATATGTGAGGAGAAGCTTGAGGAGAAGCCTAACTAAAAATTTTGTTTCATTTGAATCTTTTTAAATGAAAAGACTTAGAAACCATCCTAAGATTATTCTTATTTAAGGGTATTAGTTAAATTGGTATAGATAAGGTGCTTAAATTTTTTTTTTATACTTTTTATGAATCTTTAGTTTGACAAGTTTCAATAACTTTTGAAGTAAATAGAAAATCAGGATTCCTAAGTTGAATATGGGATATTCTTACACTCTAGTTCTAGGTTGATTTGCAAGAATTTCTCCTAACTTTACACTATAACATTTTTGAGACAATTATAGGGAACTCTACGGAAACCCACAACCGCAAGTTAACATATTTGGTTTTTAAAGTTATAGTGTTGCTTGAGGACAAGTAACAACGAAGTTTTGGGGTCTTGACACGCCTAAAAAATGCTTGATTTTTTATATACATTTTATGCTTAATTTTAATGATATTTGCTTAATGCTTAATTTTAATGATATTGTTCTTTAAAGGAAGGTATTTTGCATGTTTTTGGTTTCTGGTACAAGAAATGTACTTTTGGAGAAAAAGAAACAAGAACGGTGCAATTTGGAGCAAAAACGAGCAAGAAATGAAATTTTGTCATGTCACCTTTCGATAAGTCTTTAGATGCTTAATCTCTTTTATACTTCTTGCATATTTTTGAATGAGATTACACTTTAAAGGAAGACTGTTTTCATGCTTATTTTGTAGGGCTATCTGTTAGGAACATAACACAACTAAAATGGGGCAAAACAGAGCTAAAAAGGATCCAAACGGAGCCAAACAGAGCGAAATGGTGGAGATGCGCAGTCTGCTCGTCGACGACGCCCAAAATGGCGCTGTCGGTGAGAGTTTCCTGAGAAGACCAAAAAATGACAGAAAAGCTCGCCGATGGCGCCTGAGAAGATTCTGGACCAACTTTTGGCTATTATGGGCCCAAATTCGACGTATTTGGATGCTTTTTGAAAGGATTCTTGTGGCAACTCTTCAAACTTTGTCCCTACACTTTAAAAAAGAGAATTTAGGTTAAAAAAGGGGGTTTTTTGTGAGAGGAATGTTAGGAAAAGTGTGAAGAAAGTTTAGGGTTTTTAGAATAGGAGTAGAAATGTAGATTTCTACCCTTTTGGAGAGATTGGAGAGGAGATTTTGAGAAAATTTGTAAGGAGATGTTCTAGCACTGCATGGATCGGTGGGAGACTTTGTGGGAGGTTATTCATCTTTCTTTCAAAGGGAAAAAGCTAAGTATTGTGTTCTTCATTGTGTTCTTCATTAT
>NW_018165717.1:335370-348528 GCF_001263595.1 Phalaenopsis equestris | reverse complement strand
GATATGAGAAGATTATGCCATTGTTTTCACTTTACTTTTCTTTTGAAATGATCAGAATTCATGTTTAGGATTTTGGGATGCTTATTATAAAAAGATTTAATTATAAATGTGATGGTTTTTACTTGCACTTCATTTATATTATAAAAATGGCCCATTGTAGTGTTAAAATTTGTTGTAATTTCATTAATCCGAAAGAGCGATGTAATTCTCGACAAAGCGAAACCACATTCAAATTCTATGGATGGTGACATTCATGGGAGTTGAGTGCAAATAAATAAGGAAATATACTTTGATGGGCGTAGAATTGGAGATTTTATGGTGACAGACTGAAATCCCCAATTTGGTCCTAGGGTTTGGAAACTGAAGCGGAGATGTTAGCCCTCATGCGAGGGAAACTTGGGAACTCCGAAGTGAGAGCCGATATCCTCCCAACCTAGCCACATATTCAGTAAATAGGCATAGGATTAGTCAATGTTCTTTATGCATGGGCAAAAGTGTAAAGAATAAGATTTTTCCTATTTGGCACATACAATATTTACTGCATCTCATTCTTTTACATTATCCAATTCATTACATAAGAATAGTAGTTTTTAATATCTCAAAATTCTCTAAACAAATTCATCAAATAAGGGTTATCTTTAGAATTAATATTTGCATTTAGGAGTAGTTATTAGTTGTGTTAAACTTAAGACTTACATTTAGGAGCATCTGTTAGTAAAACCTCTTAAATCACACTTCCAACTAAGGACTAATAGTAGAAGATTAGAATTTGACTAAGGACCTCTTACCTCGCTTCTCTGTGGGATCGATAAACGGGACTCCATTAGAGCCCTGTATTACTTGAGCGATACGTATACTTGCGTTTGAAATTGTGACTTTACAAAATCATTATAAATATATAAATCTGGGTTCATAAATTCTTGCATATTAAAAAAGTCTCATCAAGTTTTGGTATTGTTACCGAGGATTTAAATCTTCTAGTAGTGGTGTCAAAGTATTGTATTTTTAGGTATAAAAAGCCGCATCAAGTTTTTGGCGCCGTTGCTGGGGATTTAAATCTTCTAGGAGTGGTATGAAATTCTTATATTTTTTAAGAATATATAAAGTCGCTGTCACAGTGCCCGGGCAAAAAATGTGGGAAGGATAATAATAATAATAATAATAATAATATTAATATTAATATTATAAAAAAAATTACCCTTATAAATTCATCACGTTTCCTCTCTCCAACCATATCGTGGCAGTCCCCCAACAACACCACAACCCTTCGCGAGCCCTACCTGCTTTGCGTCCACCCTAGACCTCATCCTCCTCACTGGCCTTTTGCCTTATCGGCATTGTACTTACACCGGAGTAAACCAGCAAGGAGAAGCTAACCTTTATACGTCTCCGTCCTACCTTCCTGGCGATCAGACACTTCGCCGGAGCACCTCGACGTCACCGGACAACAAGCATCATCGCTGTTCGGGAGGGTGCAAGGATCTTCTAATTCGTGTAAAAGTTTCGCCAAACTTTTTTGGACTTTGTTCAAACCGCACGATGGTATAACCTCTTTTCCCTTGTGTTTTACTTCTTAGCTAGCTTTAGGGTCTAGTCGTGGTAGGCGTGTGGGTTCGATCGCCCACACAGGGTGCGTACGCCGGTGTGAGCTGGCTTGGCAACCCGCCTATGTGATTGATCACTTGTTTTTCTAGAGTTTGTCTTTAGGATAGGATTGTTTTACATGCGTGACCAATCCCCCTATGAAAACTGAGTGAATCCCATTTGATTGTGAACTTTGGCACGAAAATCCTAAGGGTTGGAGCTCCTTATGCTCCCCTTTGCTTTGGATGCTTTGAAGAGTTAGCATTTCCAAAATGAGAGAATGGATGTCATTAGCTCACTTTGTAAAATTTAGAGGTGCGTGAAAATGGGAAGAGCATCGTCGCTAGACCATTTCATGACGAAGTGGAGAATTTCCCCTTGGATTTCTGAGGAGAAATTCCCCATTAGCCTCACCAAAGAAAATGCGATAATCGCCATTTTTTCCATATGCTGACCCTAGTTTTCCTCAGGTAAGGTCGTTAGGATGAGAACGACTCTCTATTGCACATGCATGATTTGTATGTTACATTCACACATTGCATTAAGCATATGCACACTGCACTTGTCATTTGCATGTTGCACACTCACACACTTGAAATTCACACTTGCACATTGCATTTTACATGTCGCATAACACATAATTTATGTCTCGATTGGTCATGTTGAACTGCTTAGCACTGCTTGCACCTTTGTCGGACACCCCGCACCGACCGGTTCTACTCATGTCATTGTTGGCTGCCCCATCCCGATTAGCATGACCCCTTAGTTCGGTCGGCCACCACAGCTCTTGCACCTTGCATTTTCACTTCGCACTTCGCACTTTGCATAGTTGCATATTTGCATTTTACATTTGCACCTCAATCGGTCTTCCTGGACCGGTCGGTATCATTCATGCTTTAATTGGCTACCCATAGTCGGTTGGAATGATACTTCAGTTTGATCAAATGCTTCGAGCCGGTTGACCAATCACTTGCACCATCGCATGCTGTGTGGATACTTATACATGTTGCTCGCATGTCCACCTACCCATGTTGCATCTTTTTGGGTTGCTGCCACCATGACACGCCTACCTTCTGGTCATTTCAGCCTCAGCACACCCTCTTCCGACCACTGCCACTACGACACGCTGATCCCGATTATTTATATGTAATAGTATAACATGACTTTAATTATAATTTTTAGTTATATTGCTTTACTTTGCAACAGAACAAAAAACTTGATCCTGAAGAAAATAAAAATTTAACTCTTTAATTTATATATATTGGGATACTACGTAAGTATACATATCGTTATCAAGTAATATAAGATCTTTTTCACAAATTATGTCAAAATCAAGTTTCTGGCACCATTGCCAAGGAAACGATGGAGCTTTTGATTGAACAACAAACTTTCTATTCTAAAAAAGACAATCACTTAAACTATAAATATTTTCACAGTATTAAAATTCAAATCTTTTCTTTTGTATTTTTAATATTTTGAGAAAACAATAATAACTAAATAAGATTACTTGAGTTTATGTAAAAGAAAATCACTTGATATGAAAACACCTTTCTCCTTATCATGAATCAGTAATAAGAATATGAATTATGTTGTGGAAGTACACTAATTGTGTTGTGTCAAATAATAGCAATTATATTCTTTACCCTTACTAGAGATGCTATAAAGAACATTGACTAATTTAAAGTTTGAATAGTTCTGAAGACCAACTAGGCAGAGAAGATACCAACTCTCACTTTAGAGTTCCCTCGATTCCCTCCACCTGGGGGCTAACATCTCGTATTAGAACCTAAAGCAAGAAACTGAGTTGGGGGCTTTAACCTATCACTTTAAAGTCCTCTAACTCTACACCCTTCAAAGATTATTTTCCCATCTATTTGCACTAAATCATATAAATTACATTCTCATTCATACAACCTCATGTGATTCTTTCCAATTGTTGACTGAGATAATACCAGCCCGGTTCTTACATGTTCTCACAACAAATTTTAACATCTGGATAGGCCAAATCAAGAAGTAAATGAAGTGCATGGAATTAAATCAACACAACTTCTTCCAACAATAAAGATTAATACTCACCACAACTTCTATCCAAACTTTAATTACTTATTATTTTAAGGATAAAGATAAAGAAAATTACTTAGTATCCATGGAGAAAACAAAACCACACTTTAGTTTAAAAGTAGAAATCATTGTCAAACCAACAAGAAATCTCAATTAAAACTAAAAGTAGTTTAAAAATAAAAGATAAGAATTTATCTCAAATCCTCCACCAAACTCTTGAAGCTCCTTTGAATCTCTTCCTTTTTACAACACTCTCAAAATAAACTAAAAACAAAAAGGATAAAGTAAATTTGTGTGGTGCCTGAAAATTTCTCTACAACTATCTCTTAAAACTCACCCTTTCCAACACTTTTCAGAACTTTCAAGCTCCCCCTTCAAATGTCTCAACATCCTTCTTTTATAAATTTCCCAAGAGGTGCCTTGGAAATTCTTCAAAATGTGTCCAAATTCGATGTATTCTCCAAAGGATGTCTCCTTTCACAAGTCTTGTAATAATATTTTTGTTCCTAGTGGTCATAACCACCCTCTTTAGCTAATAGGTGTCTCAAATGTCTCTTCAAAATTTGGCCAAATGAAGAAAACCGCCAAATAACTGCCTCTGGTGCTTAAGCGCGGGGCCTCTGTTGCTTTGGCGCAACCTTCTCTGTTTCATCGGCGCTTAAGCGCCGGAAGCGCCGGATGTGGCGCTTAGGTGAAAAAATACTTTTGCACAAATTTCACATTTTTTCTCCAAATTTGCACAAATTTCTTTCCTTTTAGCATTTTTTAACTTTTTTACTTATACCTGAAAGAAAAACACATAAATATCTTCCATTAAAGCTCAATATGTATAAAAATTAGTCTAAAATTACTATATATTTTAGTTGTATCAAAATCATCCAAACTTAAAATGTTACTTGTCCTTAACTAAAAACACTATATATTTTAGGTGTATCAAAATCTCTCAAACTTAAAATGTTACTTGTCCTCAAGTGACTCTTTAAAAACTAAATATCTATGATATGTATATGAGTTTCTTTATGAGTTACTAAAACTTTGATTTAGAAATATAGTAGTCCAATTTTAAAAAAATATTCAGTAAATGAGACCAACTTAAATTTTAGAAATTTTTAATATTAAGAAAGATGAAAATATGATTTCATATCTACTTCAAAAATATTGTAGATTCTCCAAGTTTAGAATTTAGTCCTTTTAGGTAGATTCTCCAAGTTTAGAATTTAGTCCTTTTATTATCTCCACTTAAAATTTTTTATTAAGAATAATTTTACTTACTATATTATATCCTTAAGTTTAAGAGTTTCTCAAGTCTTATACTTTAAAAAAGTTCAAATGTGAAACCAATTTTTAATTAAGCACTAATCCTCAAGCTTCTCCTCCCTTACTTTTTATTTTTCTTTTTAATTTTCTTTTTCTTTTTCAGGCAAGGATTACTATATATGGATAGGCCTTTAATGATTTTGAATTCCACTTCTCCTTTCCTAAAGCAAAGTCCTGATATAAATCTTTTACTTAAAATATAATACTAGTTTTGAAAATTATTTTCAACAAAAGAAATTTAAGTATAAAAAATAAAAAAATCTAAATTTATAAATTTTTTAAAAATATAATTTTTCTTACTAAAGTTAGTTACACTATATTTAACATTTTCTACACTAAAAAATTTTGACTGAAAGTTTTTCTTCATTACTCAGAATTTTTACTAAATTTTCTTACTCATTTCTATAATCAAATTTTACTTCTCTAATATAACTTTATATACATAATCATTTTTCTTTTCAAATCCAATTCACTTGTAGCACATTTGAGAACAAATAAAATTCAAGTTTTAAAAAGATATTTCCCCCCCCCTCAAACTTAAATTTTTAATAAGATAAAACAATTTAGCGTCCAAACTTACATTTTTAACAGATTAAACAGTTTAGCAGCAAATATAAATAAGCAGAAATGAAAATTTGAAATAACATGCTTACATGAATTTTTATACCATAATTATACAAGTATAAAACTAAAAATAGGAGTAAAATTAATTTTTGATTACTTTTCTATCATTTTCATTTCAATTCAACATGTAGAGATCCAGTAGACTTCTAAGTAGTGGGTACAAACATAAAAAACAAACTAACTTCGATTTCCAGTCTCAACATAAAAAAAAATATTCTAACAAAATAAAAGAAAAATACAGGGCAACAATTTTCTAAAATTAAATTTTAAAACTAAAGTTAGCAAGATTTTCAACATTTTTTTTAAAAAAAGACATAGAATCAAGTTCAATTCTAACTAACTAACACAATAATTATCTCACAACAACAATTAACACCCTAGAATTTTAAAACAAACTACTAACAAAACACAACATCACAATACAATTAAACAAAATAACAATATCACACATCACAAAATCCAAAACAATACACAAACATACATGTCTCAAATTTAAAACATAAAAACACATCACATCACATCACATGTTTTAAGTCCAAACATAAAAATAAATAACACATCACAAGTCTCAAGTCCAAAGGAAATAGTCTAACACATGTTACAAATATAAAAATAAATCACTTAGTCCTCCTCCACATTATCTTCAGGATCACCGCTATTTCGGACATCTGCAGGCTCCTAATAAGGGTATCTAGGATATGGAGGAAATTACACTACTGGGTTACCCCTAATGAGGTTCTCTAGAGATGAATGAAATTTCTCTTCATAATCACTTTTTTTTTGCTATACCCATCAATATGATCTGCAAATCTTTCTAAATTTCTTACCTTATCTGTGGTATAATTGATATTGCCCATCATCCTCTGTAATAATTGAGTTTGAGTTTCTGTGGACTCATATCTAGAAGCAGAAGCTCGTGAGGTAAATAATCTAGATGTAGAAGTAGCAGAGGTAGAAGCAACAGACAGACATCGACATTCCATAACTCCACATTCCATAACTCCTTGAAAATCCTCATCTCCAGCCAAAAATAGAATGCTCGGAATATGACTTCACATTAACAATAGTAATTGGCTTTAAAGGCAATAGTAATTTCTCCCAGCTATCATATCTCACTCCAGCCTGCTCACATAAAGAAAAGATCATGGAAGCAAATCCCAAAGCTGCAGTAGTAACGACAGTGGCAGAACTGATGATATTCTCATAAATCAAAGCTCCAATGTTAATGAACTTTCCTTCATAGATACAATAATTCAACGTCGCCCTCTCTATGGTGACTTCATTTAGATGATTCGTAGGTAACAAACGAGCATAAATAAAATAGTGTCACACCTTCGAAGGTTCACCTAATTTTGACGTGGCCAAGTTGACTCTCCTCTCATTTGTGATTTTCCAGAGCCCACTTCCAACAATAAAATAGAAAATAATATCATCTAGCTCCGTCTCCATAGGATTATAGTTCGCATAAAAACACAAAGTTTCAGGTGGTAAATGATAAAACATATTGATTACCTCCGGTGAAAAGGTACCAATTTTCCTCGAATCATGACTTGATCTTCTTCAGCTTCAGGGAGGTTTGCATAAAACTCCCAATCTACAGAAAAGACTTTCACTTCAGAAAATCAACAGAATTGTTCCCACTATTAGTGAACGATCAAACCTTCTACAGATCCTCCTGGATTTTTGAAAAAACGCTCCTGGATAAGTATTCGTGATTGCAGAGCATCACTGTATCTATCTTGAGCTTTAGAACTCACAAATTTACTTAAATCAAAGTGAAATTTTCCTTTACTCCTCTTTGTTCTTGGTGACATTCTACAAAATTTTATAAAATTTCACAATAACTTCAAAAATCAAGTCTAAACTACTAAACTAAACTTCCAAGAGCTTAAACTACACTTCCTATGCAATTTTCATAGATTTTTCCTCATTTTTCACCATTTATAGTGATTTTTGAATTCTTCCAAATGTACTCAAAATAAATGGTAAAAATCCAAAATTTTTACATAGAAGTAAACCTCTTACCTTAAGAAATTCGAATCTAGCAAATTTTGCTCAATTCTACCAAGAAATCTCCACTTAATGGCTTGCCCTAGTTCTCCAAATCGCGAACTCGAGAGGAAGAATATGACAGCAAGGGTGAAAATGACAATTTTTGGGTTTAATTTTCACTTTATGGCAATTTTTAGGGTTATTTTTCGCCTTTAACTGTTCGTGAACTAGTGCTTAAGCATAGATAAGTGGCATTTAGGCGCCTGCCTCTCGAGTTACATCGCGCTTAAGCACGAAGCGCCAGTATACGATTTTTGATATTTTTAAATTTAAGTAAAATGCACTATTAGGCTAAGTATACCACCCCTAAATGGTACCACCCCTAAATGGTCTTATATGGTCTTATATCACTTAAATGACTATTTTAATCTCCTACAACTCTCCTCTCTCTCTAAATTCTCCCATATAACTCAATTCAATTCGAGACAAAAGTAACACTAAATTTCACAAAAACAAACATATACATTCATTCACAAACTAGTACAAGAACATATAACACTTAATTCTCACTCCAAATAGTCTCGGATGAGAAAATCTTCTAATTACAAACACTTAAAAAACTTAAACAATTAAACGCATAAAAGTCATAAACACTAAAAAACAAACACTAACACGTAAACACAACAACTCTTAATAAACAAACTCAAACATAGAACTTAATTCCACTCTTCATTTGTTGGAACAAACTCCAGTCTTTCATTAGCCTCTCCTAGGGCAATCAAAATATAAAGTTGATAAAACGGACGGTGGTGACGTGCTCTGATACTATCTTCTTCAATCCATTTATGTTTAAGATACATCTCCTTATCCGCTTCCTCTATATAGCTCGTATGGCTAAATTGCATTTTTATTTGCCATCCAATATGCTCAAGATATGCATGAATCTTAATTATCTTGGTCTCTAGTAAAGCCATGATAGTTTCAATTTTGTTGATATTTTTTGATATTCCTTCAATACTAACGGCTAAGAAACCGTTATACATCTCTTGTGCACTTTAACTAATGAGTTTCTTCCTCACGGTCTCTTCCTTCTTCAAATCCATCTCTCATGAAGACATTTGACCAGAAGAAAATATGTTGAGATTTTCATACATATTTTATACTGTTTTTGATGATATTTTACTTTAAATAAAGGTATTTTTGATGTTTTGTTGCAGGAATGATGAAATAAGGTCATTGGAGCAAAAAGATGCAAAAAAGAGCGAATTTGGAGCGAAAAGGGCCAAAATGTGAAGAATTGAACTAGGGCGAGATTTTCCCGAGACTCTAGAATTAATTCATTAAGAAGGTCCGCCAACAATGCCCTCGATGCTGCCGACGGCGAGCTCGACGGTTATGTCCAACTAGGCTTTGGATGAACTAGGCTCTAGGCTTTGGATGAGGACAAATTTTAAAGGGATGCTTAGGCAACTCTTGGGAAAGCTCATCCACAATTTTAAAAGAAGATTTTGGCCAAAAATTAGAAAAGGTCCTAGATGTTAGAAGGGTCTTGGATATAGAGAATTTACTAGAGTGTCAAAAGCGTGAGGAATTCTTCGAGAGATTGTAAGAGTGGAGGGAAAGTGAGAGATTTCTTCCTCCTTGCTGCTTTGAAGAGGAATTCTGTGTGTTGTAAAGAAAGGAAGAGATTCCATAGAAACTTCAAGGAGTGTTCTTGGGGAGAAATTAGAGATAAGTTTATTTATTTGTGTAGTTTGTATGACTTTGATTTTATATATCAATTCCGAGTTTTGTTGTGCTTTTCACATGAGATCTGAGTGGTTTTCTCTGTCTTTCTCCTTGTCTTGAGATTTGTGAAATGGTGATTTGAATTGGTGGAGACATGAAAATGTTTAAGAAATTGTGATGATCTTTTCACTATAATTTCTTGGCAACTAAATGATGCTTTCTTATATTGAATATCACATTTGAACCTTCATTAGTTTATTTAGTTATTTAATAGTTATTAAAATTACATATTTATTTCAATTGTCTATTAATGACAGATAAGCAATTTGAACTTTGTTGTTGCAATTAAAGTATTGCTTTTTTAAAATCTTAGTTCTAAGTTCTAATCTTACTCCCTGTGGGATTGATATCTAGGACTACATTAGAGCCCTATATTACTGGAGCGATACGTATACTTGTGTTGATAAGTGTGGCTTTACAATTATTGAATATTTATTACGTCCATATTTATCAAATCTATAACTGTTATTAAGTTTTGGTACAGTTGCTGAGGGATTAAATATTTTAGCAGCAGTATTAAATACTTTTATTTTTAAGCATATATAAAGTCGCGGTCATAGCACACAACTGTGATTATTAAAAATGACAAGACATTGTGAATCAAACACAAATTTGCTAATGGAAATCAAATTTAATTTGAAGGAAGGGACACATAAAACATTTTGTAGAACGAAGTCAGCAAAATAGAAGTTGCCTATGTGCGCGACAGTTACAATAGTCCCGTTAGGCAAGTGAACACTTTGATTGGTGACACTGGATTTTGTAGTAAGTAGGTTGGTTGAATGTACAATGTGATTCGTGGCTCCTGTGTCAAGAATCCAACACATTTCTTTGTCAAAAACAGAGATACAATTCAGAGGTACACCAAATGAAGATCCTAATTTACACCTCGCTAGTTTTTTAGAACAGTGTGCTACTTTTAAATATGATAGAGTCTCAAACGATGCTGTTAGACTTAGACTTTTTCCATTTTCACTGAGAGATAAGGCTAAGATGTGGTTAAATTGTTAGCACCAGGATCTATTAGAACTTGGGAAAAACTTTCACAGAAATTTCTATCCAAATATTTCCATATATCCAAAACTGCTAAACTTAGAAATGACATAACATCGTTCTGTCAGCTTGATGGAGAGTCAATATACGAAGCTTGAGAGAGATTTAAAGATCTTTTTAGGAAATGCCCTAATCATTCGTTACCAGATTGGTTGATAATTCAAAGTTTTTATAATGGATTAGTGGGATCACTTAGATCGATTATAGATGCTACGGCTGGTGGTTTGTTAATGTCAAAACCTTTGATGAGGCTTATTCATTAATAAAAGAGATAGCTACCAACAATTTTCAATGGCCCTCTGAAAGGGTAAATCTTAAAAGAGTAGCTAGTATCCATGATTCAAATGCGATATCTATGTTAGCTTCGCAGATTGCTGCAATATCAAAGAAATTAGATCACTATGGGATTAATTATTTTCCAACACCTCCTATGATGGAAGAGAATTCATCTGGGCAATTTGTGGATGTTCAACCATCATATGAGACTTTAAATGCTATTAATAGACCCAACAACCCTTATTCAATCTGTTATAACCCAGGTTGGAAGAATCATCCAAATTTTAATTGGAATAACCATTCTTCTACAAATCCACAATGGATAAACAACCCAGTGAACCCATTAGGAAATTCATCCAACCAAGGAAATGTTAACTATAGACCTTCTATTCACCAGGATTTAACATTAACACTCAAATTAAGGAGAAGAAGTTATGTATGGAAGAACTGATATTAAAAATGGGTCAATAATTACAGAATCAAGAAAATCAATTACAAATTCAAGGAAATCAATTACAAAATCAAGGAACTGCTATTAAGAATGTTGAAAATCAATTATGGTACATCGCTACTGCGCTTAGTAACCGAACATTAGAAACTTTTCCTAGTACTATGGAACCAAATCCTAAAGATCAAGGAAAAGAACAGATAAAAGCGATACAATTACGAAGTAGAAAAGAATTGGAAACGAGAGTGGAGAAAGAAATGGAAACTGAAAAAGAGAAAGTGGATATTGAAAAAGAAAGGAATCATGAATACCCAGATTTAGAATATCCATTTCCTCAAAGATTGAAGCAACACAAAGAGAATAAAAAATTCTCCAAATTTTTGGAAATTCTTAAGAAGTTAATGGTAAATATTCCCTTCGTAGAAGCTTTAGAGCAATAGAAGCTTTAGAGCCTTCGTAGAAGCTTTAGAGCAAATGCCCAATTATGTGAAACTTATGAAAGATATTATGAACAAGAAAATGAAGTTCACGGATAACGAAACTGTTGCACTTAGTGAAGAGTGTAGGCAATTATTCAGAAAAAGCATCCTGAAAAAATTAAAAGATCTTGGTAGTTTCACTATACCATGTGCTATCGGTGAAAAATTATATGGAAAAGCTTTATGTGATTTGGGAGTCAGCATTAATCTTTTGCCTCTATCAATTTTCAGAAGATTATCATTAGGAGAAGTCTCACATACATCTGTAACTCTTTAGTTAGCGGATCGTTCAGTTACATATCCTAAAGGAGTTATAGAAGATGTGTTAGTAAAAGTGGATAAATTTATCTTTCCTGTGAATTCCATTGTTTTAGATATAGAGGAAGATAAAGAAATACCTATCATTTTAGGGAGAACATTTTTAGTTACTGGAAAAGCTATGATACATGTTCAAAAAGGATAATTAACTATGAGAGTTAACGATCAAGAAGTGACTTTTAACATTGTGAAATCTATGAAATACCCCGCTGTTGGAAGAGAAAATGAATGTTTTCGCTTGTAAATTAGTGAACATCTATTAAATGAACATTTTAAAGAACATTTTGAAGAGAAAGAAAAAGAATTTAAAGAACATTTTGAAGAGAAAGAACAATTTGAAGAGAGTGATGAAGTTATTTTGGACGAATTAGAAAATGAAGAATTAGATTATGTTCAGGAAAGATTTAAGATGCTGGCTATTACAAAAAATGCTGATAAAAATCTAGTTCCATCAATTATAAAACCACCTGAACTTGAGTTGAAAATATTACCGAGCCATTTGAAGTATGTGTTTCTGGAAGACTCATCTACATTACTTTTAATTATATCTTCAAAATTAAATGATTTGCAAGAGCAAATACTGTTAGATACATTGAAAAGATATAAGAAAGCTTTTGGTTGGACCTTAGCTGATATTAAGGGAATCAGTCCTTCGATCTATATGCACAGAATTATATTAGATGAACAATATAAATCAAGAGTTGATCCACAAAGGAGATTAAATCCAATGATGAAAGAAGTAGTTAAGAAGGAAATTTTAAAATGGTTAGACACTGGAATTATATATCCTATTTTAGATAGTGCATGAGTAAGTCCAATTCATTGTGTTTCTATGAAAGGAGGAGTGACCATCGAAAAAAAGAAAATTACGAATTAATACATATTAGACAAGTTACTGGGTGGTGTATTTGCTTTGATGATAGAAAATTAAACACTGCCACCAGGAAAGATCACTTGCCTTTACCCTTTTTAGATCAAATAGTAGATAGATATGCTGGGCACAAATATTTTTATTTTTATTTTTTAGATGGATATAATGGTTACCATCAAATTCCTATTGCTCCTGAGGATCAAGAAAAGACAACATTTACTAGTCCTTTTGGAACTTTTGCTTTTCGAAGAATGCCTTTCGGATTATGTAATGCACCTGCAACATTCCAGAGATGTATGATGTTCATATTTAGTAAGTTAATTGATGATGGATTGGAAGTATTTATG
>NW_018165717.1:334651-335025 GCF_001263595.1 Phalaenopsis equestris | reverse complement strand
TGTTTAAATGCCTTTGAGTTATTAAAAGAAAAATTAATCACAACCCCTATTATAGTTTCACCTAACTAGGAGAAACCATTCGAACTGATGTGTGATGCTAATGATTATGCTATTGGAGCTGTTCTTGGACAAAGGTATGAAAAGATTTTTAAAGTTATGTACTATGCTAGTAAAACTCTTAATGATGCACAAATTAACTATACTGTTACTGAAAAGAGTTACTGACCATTTTGTATGCTTTAGATAAATTTAGATCTTACTTAATTGGAGCTAAATGTGTTGTGCACATTAATCACTCTTCTATTAAATATCTACTATTAAATATCTAATCCAAACCAAGGTTGATTAGATAGATACTTTTGATGCAAGAATTT
>NW_018165717.1:331989-334240 GCF_001263595.1 Phalaenopsis equestris | reverse complement strand
ATCTTTAGAGATGTTTATAGATACATAAAAACTTGTGATTGATGCCAACGAGTAGGCAATAGATCTAGAAGAAATGAAATGCCTCTGAATTTCATGTTAGAAGTTAAGATCTTTGATGTTTGGGGATTAGATTTCATGGGACCATTTATTCCTTCATTTGGGAACTTATATATATTAATTGCAGTAGACTACATTTCTTAGTGGAATGAAGCGCAAGTTTTACCTAGTTGTGACACTAAAAGTGTTTCAAGGTTTTTAATAAAAAATATTTTCACTAGATACGGAATGCCCAGACTGATTATCACTGACGAAGGATCCCATTTTAGGAATAAATATATTCAGAGATTGACAGATAAGTTTAATATTATTCATAGAATGTATACTGCCTATCATCCTCAAACCAGTGGGTTAGCTGAAGCTTCTAATAGAGAGATTAAACAAATACTTGAAAAGACTGTAAACCCAAATTGGTCCACTAGACTTAATACCACATTATGGGCTTACAGAACTGCTTATAAGACTCATATTGGAATGACTCCTTACAGACTGATTTTTGGAAAGACTTGTCACTTACCAGTAGAATTGGAGCATAAAACATATTGGGCGATTAAAGAATTCAATTATAATTTGAAAGATGCTGGTAAGAAGAGATTGTTACAATTAAATGAATTGGAAGAATAAAGAAATGAGTTTTATGATGACGGCATAATTTATAAGGAAAAACTAAAGTTATGGAATGATCGTAAGATTAACTAAAAGAACTTTGAACATGGATAAGAAGTTTTGCTTTACAACACTAGGCTGAAGTTATTCCCCGGGAAATTGAAGTCTCATTGGTTATGACCCTTTACTGTGGCTCAAGTTTATACTGACGAAGCTGTTAAAATTGAAGATCAAAAGACTGAAAATAGATTTAAAGTAAATGGACACAGATTAAAACCATATTTTGAGGGTAAAAGACCAAATTTTAAAGAGATTTTAATGATCAGTCAACCTGAATGACACCTGTATAGGTCGGGCTGACGACGTTAAACCAAGCACTTTATGGGAGGCAACCCATAGTTATCTTTACTTTTATTGCTATCATAGTAGTTTTTATTTGAAATTATAGTTAGTTTGTGGTAGTATTAAGCTCTACTACTCTTAATTTACCCTTGATCATCATAATAATCAGATTCATAGAGAGAAATCAGAACGCATTCGGACCAGAGTGAAACTGTGCAACTTTTTCCTTGGGCACCAATGTCGCCCTCGACGCCGCCGACGACACGTTTTTTCCTGAGAGTCGAGACAAAGTAAATACAGAGGCTCGTACAGAGGCCCGTTGACGGCGCCATCGACCCCGCCGACGGCGAGACCGATGAGATGACAATTTCTGGAGTTTGAATGACAGTTTTTGGCAGTTTTTGGGCAGGAGTTACCCTTTTAAACTCCTAAATTTGATTCCTAGTTTATATTTTCCCCCAAAAATAAAGTGAAACCCCACCAATTTCATTTTTATGGCGTCCAATTCCCCTGATAATCCCGAAATGCTAGTTTTCAATCAGTGAAAATTTATTAGTGCGGAAGCGCAGTGAATCTTCAACAAGTTACTGATGAAGAAAAGATTGATCAAGGAATGAGGATTTGTAAATCAAGGATTGAATAATCCCTCGACAGAAATTGAAGAGAAGATAATGCGACGAAGATGGGAAGTGCTGTACTACACTACCGCCATCGTGGTTATTCCTGTGGTAAAGGAATTTTATTAAAATTTACATGGAATCAACCAGAGAGTTGTTTATGTGCAAGGTAGATGGATCACTTTCACTCCTGCACAGATCAATGAATTATACATGATCGAGAACGTTCTTGTCTGCCATTATTCCAATTTTGTCTCAACAAGAAACCAGATGAACGAAATTTTCCAATATTTAACGGACGAAACTGACGACTGGGAAATGAGAGAGAACGGGTATGTTAGTTTTTCTGCAACACTCCTAAATCCCGTTTCGAAGCCCTGACACTTTTTTATTTCTGTGAAATTCTTACCGACAATGAAAATCGGTAAAGTTTCTAAGGAAAGTGCTATTTTGAATTATTGCTTCCAAATGAGACTGTCGATCGATATTGGATCAATAATTGTGAAGTTGGTTTTGGGCCTGATCATTCATGGATCAACTTATGGGCTTGGAAACCCTTCCACAATTTTCTCACTTTGCAGTCAGTTCCAAGTGTCCTACAAAAATTGGGAAAAGGTACTTCTACCTTG
>NW_018165717.1:331372-331714 GCF_001263595.1 Phalaenopsis equestris | reverse complement strand
AGGAGGATGAAATTGATAGAAGAGGATTCTACTGAAGAATTTCCATTCCGACCCTTCTACAACTTCTTCGTTCATGTGCAATCAATGGGTGATCTCAGAGGAGAATCTAGTACTGAATCTGATGAATAGTAGATTTATAGTACTACCTGTCTGTCTATCTATGTAATTTGGTTTGAACTTTTCATTTGCTTTGCTTTAGAATTATGCTTTTAAATCTCTGTATAGTTGAGACATAGCATAGGATGTTTTGTTTTCATCGTTTTGAGTGTTGTGGCTTGGGTTGCGACGATGAATTAATGTGTTGAGGTTGAGAAAATACCAAACTTAGGTGTGTTATGTAAC
>NW_018165717.1:330600-331265 GCF_001263595.1 Phalaenopsis equestris | reverse complement strand
TTCAAGCGAGAGCAAAACGGTGCCTCGCCGCCGCCGATGGCGGGTTTTTCCCGAGAGTCCAGGCAACAAAATCAATAGAGCCCGCCGACGGTGCCCTCAACCCCGCCGACGGCTGATTTTTCCCAAGAGTTCTGATTAAATTTCAATAGAGCGCGCCGATGGCGCCATCAACCCCGCTGATGGCGAGCTCATGAAAAAATACCTTTTACTGTGATTTTGACCAGTCAACCACCACTATTCATCATCCCCTTCCTCCTAAAAACTAAATTTTCGACCTAGGGCTTGAGAGATCTTGGCTTTAAGGCGATTTCAAGTCTTTTTGACATCGGATTTGATCTTCTCTAGGTAAAAGCTTCACACTAAGTTAAAAATATTTGATTTTCACCATGAATTTCTTCCACATTGAGGAGATCCAAAAATTTTTAGAATGGGAAGAAAATATTGGGAAGAAATTCATGAAACTTAGTTTTAAACTCTTAAAATTACTTTTGGAAGCCATTATTTGCATATTTGAAGTTTATTTTGGAATTTTTCTATGATTTGATTAGATTGAAATGGCTCCACGATAAAAGAGATGAATTGAGTTTGATGAGTCTCGCTTCGTCAATGCGATGGCTCAAACAAGATTTACTTCAGTATTTAAAGGAAAGAAGTGTATACAAGAT
>NW_018165717.1:328631-329185 GCF_001263595.1 Phalaenopsis equestris | reverse complement strand
AATGATGTAAAAGCTATGAAATATTTATAAGGAAAAGGAATGCTTTGAATTTCAAATTTAGGGAAAGCAATGTGATGTTCAAAATCATTAAAGGCTATCCATATATAGTAATCCTCACTTAAAAAAGGAAAAAGAAAGGATTGACAATAATCCCTGAAAAGAAAAGAAAAATATGTAGAATTGAAAGCAATCCAAATGAAAAAGAGAAAAGAAAAGAAATAAAAAAAAATATAAAAGTGAGGAGAAGCTTGAGGATATGTCTAATAAAAAATTGGCTTCACTGGACCTACCTAAAGGGAAAACTTAAATACATTCCTGAACTTATATTTATGGATTAGATCTTTTACTAGTAGTGTTCTGATGAAATTCTTATCATCTGAATATTCTAAGTGAGTTAATATTGCAACATATAGTCATTCTTGAAATGAATAGAAGAATAGAACTCTTAAACTGATGACTAGATAATCTTGTGGCCATAGAGTTAATTCAATTACTTGAATCTTTTCTAAAAATCTCACTATGATATTTATTTAAGTCAAACTTATAGTATTTCT
>NW_018165717.1:326083-328463 GCF_001263595.1 Phalaenopsis equestris | reverse complement strand
TTTTTGATGTTTTGTTGCAGGAATGATTAACTAGGATCATTGGAGCAAAACGATGCAAAAAGGAGCGAATTTGGAGCGAAAATAGTCAAAATGTGAAGAATTGAACTAGAGCGTTGATGACGTCATCGAACCCGCCGACGGCGGGATTTTCCAGAGACTCCAGAATTAATTCATTAAGAAGGTCCGCCGACGACACCCTCAAGGCCGCGGACGACGAGCTCGACGGTTATGTCCAACTAGGCTTTGGATGAGGACAAATTTTGAAGGGATGCTTAGGCAACTCTTGGGAAAGCTCATCCACAACTTTAAAAGAAGATTTTGGCCAAAAATTAGAAAAGGTCCTGGATGTTAGAAGGGTCTTGGATATAGAGAATTTACTAGAGTGTCAAAAGCGTGAGGAATTCTTCGAGAGATTGTAAGAGTGGAGGGAAAGTGAGAGATTTCTTCCTCCTTGCTGCTTTGAAGAGGAATTCTGTGTGTTGTAAAGAAAGGAAGAGATTCATAGAAACTTCAAGGAGTTTTCTTGGGGAGAAATTAGAGATAAGTTTATTTATTTGTGTAGTTTGTATGACTTTGATTTTATATATCAATTCCGAGTTTTGTTGTGCTTTTCACATGAGATCTGAGTGGTTTTCTCTGTCTTTCTCCTTGTCTTGAGATTTGTGAAATGGTGATTTGAATTGGTGGAGACATGAAAATGTTTAAGAAATTGTGATGATCTTTTCACTATAATTTCTTGGCAACTAAATGATGCTTTCTTATATTGAATATCACATTTGAACCTTCATTAGTTTATTTAGTTATTTAATAGTTATTAAAATTACATATTTATTTCAATTGTCTATTAATGACAGATAAGCAATTTGAACTTTGTTGTTGCAATTATTAGGTGTTGAAGTATAGATGTTAGCCCTCAGGCGAGGGGAACGTGGGAGCGCTGAAGTGAGAGTCGTATCCTCCCAGCCTAGTCACAGATTTAGTAAACAAGCTTAGGATTAATCAATGTTCTTTATGCCTGGAACAAAGAGTAAAGAAGAGGTATGCTCCTATTTAACACAATATAATTTGAACTAATTCACTTTATTCATTCACTATAATTTCTTGGCAAGGCGAATGATGCTTTCTTATATTGAATATCACATTTGAACATTCATTAGTTTATTTAGTTATTTAATAGTTATTAAAATTACATATTAATTTTAATTACCTATTAGTGACAGATAAGCAATTTGAACTTCATTGTTGCAATTAAAGTATTACTTTTCTAAAATCCAGTTCTAAATGACTCTCTGTGGGATCGATATTTAGGACTCCATTAGAGCCCTATATTACTTGAGCGATACGTATAATTGCATTGATAAGTTTTACTTTACAATTATTGAGTATTTATTACATCCATATTTATCGAATCTATAACTGTTATTAAGTTTTGGTACAATTGCCGAGGGATTAATTCTTTTAGCAGTAGTATTAAATACTTACATTTTTAAGTATATATAAAGTCGCGGTCAACATCTTAACAAAATCTCTCTCTCTCTCTTAGACTTTTAGGGCTAAAAAAGATCTGGGGTGAAATTCATTCACAAAACCCTTCTATTTATAGGTCTAAATCCTTCTAATAAATTCTAGGCACATCTTGGAACTGCCTTGACACGTTTTTACAAACTAATTGGTTGTTAAACCTTCTAGAATCTTAATTTAGCCCATACTTTTTTTAACTGCCGAAGCACATAATATTGACGCTTAAGCGCTAGTGCTCAATTTTGCACCAGTCAATTTAATGTACAAATTCTTATTCTAACATGTCTAGGTTACTAAACAAAGTCTTAAAATCAATACTAACACATAATAGTCTCAAAAAATAATATAACACATAATAGTCTCAAAAATACTACCACAATTTTCTTAATCACACACAAACAACAATCAAAGCAAAAATACACTAATAACAATGAGTTGCTGACTAGTGACTTTTTATATGCTTAAAAATATAAGATAAATATGGATGTAATAAATATTAGATAATTGTAAAGTCACACTTATCAACGCAAGTATATGTATCCCTCAAGTAATATAGGGCTCTAATGGAGTCCTAGATATCGATCCCACAGGGAGTCATTTAGAACTGCGAATTAAGATTTTAGAAAAGCAATACTTTAATCGCAACAACGAAGTTCAATTTGCTTATCTGTCACTAATAGGCAATTGAAATAAATATATAATTTTACTAACTAATAAATAACTAATGATACTAATGAGGGTTTAAATATGAATTTCAATATATATGAAAGCATCATTCTTCTTGTCAAGAAATTATAGTGAATGGATAAAGTGAATTGGTTCAAATTATATTGTGCCAAATAAGAGCATACCTATTCTT
>NW_018165717.1:322563-325835 GCF_001263595.1 Phalaenopsis equestris | reverse complement strand
TTGGATGTAATCTTCACTTTAGTTGTAAAACTCAATATATTTTAACAAATCAATTGGCCAGATTGAAAGTAAATTAAGATCGAAGTGAAAAGATCATCACAATTTTTTAAACATTTTCATGGCTTCACCAATTCAAATCACCATTTCACAAGTCTCAAGACAAGGAGAAAGATAGAGAAAACTACTCAGATCTCATGCGGAAAACACAACAAAACTCAGAATTCATATATAAAATCAAAGTCATACAAAATACAACAAGTAAATAACTTATCTCTAATTTCTCCCTAAGAACACTCCTCAAAGTTCCTCTGAATCTTTTCCTTTCTTTACAACACACAGAACACCTCTTCGAAGTAGTTAGGAGGAAGAAATCTCTCACATTCCCTCCACTCTTACAATCTCCGAAGAATTCCTCACACTTTTTACACTCTAAAAAACACTAATGGAACCTTTCTAACCTCCAAGAACTCTAGACTCTCTTCCAGAACCCCTTTCTTCTCCATCAATTTTCGGTCAAAATAGACTTTAAAAGTTGTGGATGAGCTTTCCCATGAGTTGCCTAAGCATCCATTCAAAATTTTGCCTTATCTAAAGCTTGAGTAGGCATAACCGCCGAGCTTGCTGTCAACGGCCTCGAGGGTGCCGTCGGCGAACTTCTGGAGAATTTTGTCTTGTAGCCTCAGAAAAAACTCGTCGTTGGTGCCCTTAGTTCAAATCTCCACATTTTGTTCTTTTTCGCTCCGAATTAGCTCCTTTTTGCATCTTTTTGCTCCATTGACCCTAATTCATCATTCGTGCAACAAAACATCAAAAATACTTTTCTTTAAAGTGCAATATCATTAAAAATAGTATAAAATATGTATGAAAATCTCAACATATTTTCCTTTGGTCAAAATCCCCCAAACTTAACTATTACTTGTCCTCAAATAATTTTAGTACTACATAAAAGTTATGATCTATTGTAGTAAAGTTTTAATTCAGAAATGTTATAAGTTTGATTTAAATAAATATCATAGTGAGATTTTCAGAAAAAATTCAAGTAATTGAATTAACTCTGTAGCCACATGATTATCTAGTCATGAAGTTTAAGAGTTATAGCCTTCTATTTATTTCAAGAATGACTATATGTTGCAATATTACAGGTGGAAAGAAAAACTATAAATATAAATCATACTTCAGCATTTTAGGTATTTTCATGAGTCTGAAATTTTTGCAGTCCTTCTCAAAATTTCTACTTCGCCTGGTCTGTAATATTAGGAGCTTTCTACACATATAAATCATTAGAGGAATTTTTGGGTAATGAAATTTTGAAATAAGTATAAAACTAAAACATTAAACAAACACAACATTTCCTAACTTAACCACAATACTAAACAAAATAATTAAAATCAAAATGCGAAAATAAAAATCACATTATATTACAATCCACAATACTAATCAACATCTATTAAACTACACATCATATATGCAAAGCCATTTTAATCTAATTAAATTATAGAAAAATTCCAAAAATTACTTCAAATATGCAAATCATGGCTTCCAATAGTATTTCTAAGAGTTCAACAGTAAGATCCATGAATTTCTTCCCAAATTTTCTTCACATTTTCACATTTTTTCGGATCTCCTCAATGTGGAAGAAATCCATGATGAAAATCAAATATTTTTAGCTTGGAGTGAAGGTCTTACCTAGAGATGATCAAATCTGGTGTCAAAAAGCCTTGAAATCGCCTTACAATCCAAGATCTTTCAAGCCCTAGTTTCAAAATGGCATTTTTAGGAGGAAGGGGATGATGAAGGGGATGATGAATAGTGGCTGTTGACTGGTCAAAATTGTGGTTAAAGGTGTTTTTTCGTGAGCTCTCTGTTGGCGGCGCACCGTCGGCGCACTCTATTGTAATTTAAATCCTAAGCCTCAGGAAAAATCCGCCGTCAAATCTGCCGTCGACGGCGTCGAGGGTGCCGTCGGCGGGCTCTATTGATTTTGTCGAAATTCTGAATTTTTGCGATTTTGATCAATTCCAAGCCTAAACGACATCCGTTTAAACATTATAGACATAATTTTAAGTGACTAAATGATGTACTTAGCACAAATAAACTTTCACAACACCAAACATCATATTTATACATAAATTTCAAGGGGTACAATATACGTTGCATATACGTTACATAACAAACCTAAGTTTTGTATTTTCTCAACCTCAACACATTACTTCAGCGTCGCAATCCAAGCCACAATGAAGCCACAATGCTCAAAACGCTGAAAAAAAAACATCTTATGCTTAGTCTCAACTATACAAATATATAAAAGCATAATTCTAAAGCAAAGCAAATACAAAGTTCAAATTAAAATACATAGACAGATAGGTTAAAATACTTAAAATACATAGACAGATAGGTAGTAATATGAATCTACTAATCTTCAGACTCGGTACTCGATTCTCCTCTTAGATCACCCATTGATTGCACATGCACGAAGAGGTTGTAGATGGGTCAGAATGGAAATTCTTCAGTAGAATCCTCTTATATTAACTTCATCCTCCTCAACAGTCGTATCAGGCTATCTTATAAATGTCCAGAGTGATCGAAATGTTCCTTCATCCTCCAGTCTAGATGATCAAAGAAACTCGGTACTTGATTCCCTTAATATCAGCTAAGGTCCAACCAAAAGCTTTCTTATATCTTTTCAATGTATCTAACAGTTTTTGCTCTTGCAAATCATTTAATTCTGAAGATATAATAAGATATAATGTAGATGAGTCTCCTAAAAACACATACTTGAAGTGGCTAGACAATATTTTCATCTCAAGTTCAGGTGGTTTTATAATTGACGGAAACAAATTCTTATTGGTATTTTACGTAACATCCAACATCTCAAATCTTTCCTGAACATAATCTAATTCTTCCTTTTCTAATTCATCCAGGATAACTTCATCACTCTCTTCAAATTTTTCTTTCTCTTCAAAATGCTCTTTAAAATATTCTTTCAATAGATGTTCACTAATTTCCATGTGAAAACATTCATTATCTCTTTCAACAACAGGGTATTTCATAGATTTCACAATGTTAAAAGTCACATCTTGATCATTAACTCTAATGGTTAATTCTCCTTTTTGAACATCTATCATAGCTTTTCCAGTAGCTAAAAAGGGTCTCCCTAAAATAATAGATATTTATTTATCTTCCTCCATATCTAAAACAATGAAATCCACATGAAAGATAAATTTATCAACTTTTACTAACACATCTTCTATAACTCCCTTAGGATATGTAAC
>NW_018165717.1:320801-322500 GCF_001263595.1 Phalaenopsis equestris | reverse complement strand
TAATCCTAATCTTTTAAAAATTGATAGAAGCATAAGATTAATGCTGGCTCCCAAATCACATAAAGCTCTTCCATAAAATTTTTCACCAATAACACATGGTATAGTGAAACTGCAAGGATCTTTTAATCTTTGAGGAAGCTTTTTCTGAATAATTGCACTACACTCTTTGATAAGTGCAACAATTTCATTATTCGTGAACTTCCTTTTCTTGTTCAGAATATCTTTCATAAATTTCATATAATTGGGCATTTGCTCTAAAGCTTATATGAAGGGAATATTTACTGTTAACTTCTTAAGAATTTCTAAAAATTTAGAAAATTGTTTATTCTATTTGTGTTGCTTCAATCTTTGAGGAAACGGTGGTGGAAGTCCACAGTAACTTTCATTGGTGTAAATGGATACTCTAAATCTGGGTACTCATGATCATTTTCTTTTTTGGTATCCACTTTCTCTGTTTCAGTTTCTGTTTCTTTTTGCGCCCTTATTTCCAATTCTTTTCCTCTTCATAACTGTATAGCTTTCATTTGTTCTTTTCCTTGATCTTTAGGATTTGGTTCCACAGTACTAGGAAAAGTTCCTATTGTTCAGTTACTAAGCGCAGTAGCGATATGTCCCAATTGGTTTTCAATATTCTTAATAGCAGTTCCTTGATTTTGTAATTGATTTCCTTGAATTTGTAATTTATTTCCTTGATTCTACAATTATTGACCCCATGTTCAATATCAGCCCTTCCATAGACAACTTCTTTTCCTTAATTAGAGTGTTACTGTTAATCCTAGAGGATAAGAAGGTCTAGGTTGGATGAATTTCCTAATGGGTTCACTGGGTTGTTTGCCCATTATTGATTTGTAGAAGAATTGTTATTCCAATTAAAATTTGGATGATTCTTCCAACTTGAGTTATAATAGTTCGAATAAGGGTTGTTGGGTCTATTAATAGAATTTAAAGTTTCATATGAAGGTTGAACGTCCACAAATTTCCCAAATGAATTTTATTCCATCATTGGAGGTGTTGGAGAATAATTCACCCCATAGTGATCTAATTTCTTTAATATTACAACAATCTGCGAAGCTAACATAGATATTGCATCAGAATCATGGATACTAGCTACTCTTTTAGGATTTACCCGTTCAGAGGGCCATTGAAAATTGTTGGTAGCCATCTCTTCTATTAATAAATAAGCCTCATCAAAAGGTTTTGACATTAACGAACCACCAGCCGCAACATATATAATCGATCTAAGAGGTCCCACTAATTTATTATAAAAAGTTTAAATTATCAACCAATCTGGTAATGAATGATGAGGGCATTTCCTAAGAAGATCTTTAAATCTCTCACAAGCTTCATATATTGACTCTCCATCAATTTGACATAATGATGTTTTTTCATTTATAAGTTTAGCAGGTTTGGATGGAGGGAATTATTTGGATAGAAATTTTTGTGACAGTTCTCCCCAAGTTCTAATAGATCCTGGTGCTAACCAATTTAACCACATTTTATCCTTATCCCTTAGTGAAAAACGAAAAACTCTAAGTCTAACAGCATCGTTTGAGACTCTATCATATTTAAAAGTAGCACACAGTTCTAAAAAACTAGCGAGGTGTAAGTTCGGATCTTCATTTGGTGTACCTCCGAATTGATTGTTTTGTACCATTTGGATAATAGCAGGTTTAAGCTCAAATGAATTAGCAGCTACATC
>NW_018165717.1:308041-319580 GCF_001263595.1 Phalaenopsis equestris | reverse complement strand
GAAGTTCCTCTGAATCTCTTCCTTTCTTTACAGCACACAGAATTCCTCTTCGAAGTAGCAAGGAGGAAAAATTCTTTCACTTTCCCTCCACTCTTACAATCTTTTAAGGAATTCCTCACACTTTTTACACTTTAACAAACACTAATGGAACCTTTGTAACCTCTAGGAACTCTAGACTCTCTTTCAAAACCCCTTTCTTCTCCATTAATTTTCGGCCAAAATAGTCTTTTAAAGTTGTGGATGAGCTTTCCCAAGAGTTTCCTAAGCATCCCTTCAAAATTTGGCCTTATCCAAAGCTGGAGTAGGCATAATCGCCGAGCTTACCGTCGGCGGCCTCGAGGGCGCCATCGACGAACTTCTGAAGAATTTTGTCTTGTAGCCTCGGGAAAAACTCACCGTCGACGCCCTTAATTCAAATCTCCACATTTTGGTCCTTTTCGCTGCAAATTCGCTCCTTTTTGCATCTTTTTGCTCCATTGACCCTAATTCATCATTCCTACAATAAAACATCAAAAATACATTTCTTTAAAGTGCAATATCATTAAAAATAGTATAAAATAAGAATGAAAATCTCAAAATATTTAATTTTGGCCAGTTGCCTCCCGCAAAATGCTTAGTTTTACGTCGTCAGTCCGACATAACTAGTGCTTTATTTGGTTGACCCAACATCATTCAATCGTTAAATTTATACTAATCCCCTATAAAATAAGGTTTCAGTTTATGACCATTCACTTTAAACAGTTTATCAGTTTTAGGATCTTAAATATCCACAGCTCTATAAGGATAAACTTTCATGACAACAAATGGGACCCTCCACCTGGACTTAAGTTTGTCTGAAATATTCTTAACCTTGCATTATAGCAAAAATTGTTGCTCTGACTGGAAATTTTTAGTAAGAATCCCTTGATCATGCACATCTTCATCTTTTCATTGTAAATCTTAGCACTCTCATAAGATTCATTCCTTATCTTTTCAAGCTCATTTAATTGCAATAATCTTTTCTCACCAGCATCTTTTAAATTATAATTGAACTCTTTAATAGCCCAATATGCTTTATGCTCAAGTTCAACTGGTAAGTGACAAACTTTCTCAAATATTAGCCTATATGGGGGCATTCCTATAGGAGTTCGATATGCAGTCCTATAAGTTCACAAAGCATAGTTAAGTTTGACTGACCAATCCATTTTTGTTGGATTTACAGAATTTTCCATAATTCTTTTAATTACTTCATTGGATAATTCATCCAAACCACTTGTCTGAATATGATAAGCAGTAGCAATTCTATGATTTATATGATATATCTTTAATAACTTCTCCGTTATGACATTTCTAAAATGATTCCCCCATCAGTTATGATAACTCTCGGCATCCCAAATCTACAAAATATGTTCATTTTCAAAAATTTTGCATTACTTTGAGCATCACATCGAGGTAAAGCAACAACTTCTATCCATTTGCATACATAGTCCACTGCTAACAATATATATAATTTTTAAAAGATGGTATAAATGATCCTATGAAATCTAATCCCCAGACATCAAATATTTCAACTCTAATTATATAATTGAGGGGCATCTCACTTCTTCTAGAAATATTGCTTACTCATTGACATCTATCACAAGTTTTATATAAGTATTAACATCTCTAATAACATCTTTAAAGATACATCTTTAAAGATAGTAGGCCAATAAAATCCAAATTGTACAATTTTGTATGTTGTTTTATCAACACCAAAATGTCCCCCAAAATCAAAATTATGACATTTTTGGATAATTTCATAAGTCTATTCTAGAGGTACACATTTTTAAATAATCAGATTATTTTCTTGTTTATATAAAAATGGGTCATCCTAAATATAAGTCTTAGCTTCAGAAATAAATTTTCTCTTCACTAGAATTTTAGCATGATCTACTTCAATAACATTTTCTAATATTTGATGTCCTTAAATAATTCCTCTTGCTACCATAAATTGACATTTTTCCAATTAAGAACTAAATTTGTTTCTTAACAACATTTTAGAACTCTCATTAAATGATCTAAGCATGAATCAAAAGAGGTTCCAAAAACTGAAAAGTCATTGATACACCTAAAATATATAGTATCTTTTCATAAATAATTCAATTCCTTTTTCAATTAAATCACAAAAAATTGTCATCATACATTTTTGCAATATAACAGGGGCATTACATAAATGAAAGGGCATTCTTTTAAAAATAAATATACCATAAGGACTGGTAAAAAAATGTTTTCTCTTGATCCTCATGAGTTATTTGTATTTGGCGATGAACAGTATATCCATCCAGAAAATAAAAGTATTTATGCCCAGCTAGTCTATCCAGCATTTGATCTAGAAAGGGCAGTGGAAAGATTTATTTTTCTATAATCAATGCATATTCCCCCCCCTGTGACTTGTCTAGTAGGTATTAACTCATTAAGTTCATTCACAGCCACAATTTCTCCTCCTTTCTTAGGAACGCAGTAAATTGGACTAACCCATGCACTATCTGAAATAGGGTAGATAATTCCAGCATCTATCCACTTTAAAATTTCTTTTTTTACAACTTATTTCATAACATGTTGAGCATCAGTCCTGGGTTTGCAGTTCTCTTCCATTTGAATTCTATGCATATAAATTGAATGACTGATTCCTTTAATATCAATTATTGTCCATCCAAAGGCTTTCTTAAAAATTTTCAAAATTTTCATCAATCTTTCTTCTTCTTCCATCGTTAACTTTGAGGAAATTATAACTGGTAAAATAGAGGAATCTCCTAAAAAGATATATTTTAAATGATCAGGATGTAACTTCAACTCAAGTTCTGGGGGTTTTTCTATTGATGGACAAAATGATTTATCTTTTCTTATCATATCCAAAATTTCAAAACTTTCTCAATCATAGTTTGAATCTTCCTTAAAAAGATCTTCACATTGATCTAATTCATATTCTTTCTCGTGTTCTAAATCTTTTTCATCAGATTTTTCTTCATCAGATTTTTCTTCATAAGAGATTTTTCTTCATAAGTAGTTTTGAAATAACATTCACTCAGATATCTTATAACATCCATTCTATAACATTCATCATCTTAACACCTTTTGCGGTACTTTATTGATCTTGAAATATTAAAAGTAACAGCTTGATCATTGACGCACATTGTTAATTCTCCTTTTTGCACATCTATCATTGCTCTTCCTATGACTAGGAAAGTTCTCCCCAAAATGATAGGTATCTCCTTATCTTCCTCCATTTCTAGCACAATGAAATCAACAGGAAAGATAAATTTATCCACTTTCACCAGAATATCTTCTATAAATCCTTTAGGGTACATTATGGAACGATCTGCTAACTGCAGAGTTATAGTAGTCCATTATATTTCCTTACTTTGCATCAATATAACAATGACTCTAATTATAATTTTCACTTATATTTCCTTACTTTACAACAAAACTAAAAACTTGATCCTGAAGAAAATAAGAATTTAACTCTTTAATTTATATATATTGGGATACTACACAAGTATACATATCGTTATCAAGTAATATATGATCTTTTTGATTAAGACCTGAACATCGAACCCACAAGAAAATTATGCAATATGCACTATTGAACAACAAACTTTCTATTCTAAAAAAGACAATTACTTAAACTATATATATTTTCATAATATTAAAATTCAAATCCATTTTTTTTGGTATTTTTGATATTTTGACAAAACAATAACAATTAAATAAGATAACATGAGTTTATGTAAAAGAAAATCACTTGATATAAAAATAAAAGAAAATCAGTTGATATGAAAACATCTTTCTAGTAATAAGTATATAGTAATAAGTATATAAATTATGTTGTGGAAGTATGCTAATTGTGTTGTGCCAAATAGGAGCAATTATATTCTTTACCCTTACTAGAGATGTTAAAAAGAATAGTGGATAATTTAAAGTTTGAATAGTTCTGAAGACCGGCTAGGCAGGGAAGTTACCAATTCTCACTTTAGATTTCCCTCGATTCCCTCCACCTGGAGGCTAACATCTCGTATCAAAACCTAAAACAATAAACAAAGTTAGGGGCTTTAACCTGTCAATTTAAAGTCCTCTAACTCTACACCCTTCAAAGATTATTTTCCTATTTAGTTGCACTAAATTATATGAATTACATTCTCATTCATACAACCTCATGTGATTCTTCCCAGTTGTTAACTGAGATAATACCAGCCCGGTTCCTACATATTCTCACAACAAATTTTAACATATGGATAGGCCAAATTAAGAAGTAAATGAAATGCATGGAATTAAATCATCACAACTTCTTCCAACATTAAAGATTACTACTCTCCACAACTTCCATCTAAACTTTAATTACTTATCATTTTAAGGAGAAATATAAACAAAACTACTCAGAATCCATGGAGAAAACAAAACCACACTTTAGTTTAAAAGTAGAAATCATTGTCAAACCAACAAGAAATCTCAATTAAACTAAAAGTAGTTTAAAAACAAAAGATAAGAACTTATCTCAAATCCTCCACCAAACTCTTGAAGTTCCTTTGAATCTCTTCTCTTTTACAACACTCTCAAAATAAAGTAAAAATAAAAAGGATAAAGTAAATTTGTGTGGTGCTGAAAATTTCTTTACAAGTATCTCTCAAAATTCCCCCTTTCCAACACTTTTCAGAACTTACAAGCATCCCCTTCAAATGTCTTAACTTCCTTCTTTCATAAATTTCCCAAGTTGTGCCATGAAAATTCTTCAAAAAATGTCCAAATTTAATGTATTCTCCAAGGGATGCCTCCTTTCACAAGTCTTTTAATACTATTTTCGTTCCTAGTGGTCATAACCACCCTCTTTATCCAATAGGTGCCTCAAATGTCTCTTCAAAATTTGGCCAAATGATGAAAACCGCCAAATAACTGCCTCTGGTGCTTAAGCGCGGGGCCTCTGCCGCTTAGGCGCAACTTTATCTGTTTCACCGACACTTAAGTGTCGGGTGTGGCGCTTAGGCGCCAAAACACTTTTGCACAAATTCACATTTTTGCTCCAAATTTGATCCTTTTTTACTCCTTTTAGCATTTTTTAACTTTTTACTTGTACCTGAAAGAAAAACACACAAATACCTTCCACTAAAGCGTAATATCTCAAAAATAGGTATAAAAATACATCTAAAAACACTATATATTTTAGGTGTATCACACGTCCATCCCCTCAGGTCACTACCACTTTGACACACCCTATTTGGGCCGTTGCCGCTATGGTATGCTCATCTCTTCGGGCTGCTACCGCTGCGACACACCCATCCTTTTTGATCACTATCACCTTGGCACACTCTCATCGGGCCGCAGCCGCCGCGACATGCCCATACCTTTGGGTCACTACCACCGCGACACACTCTCTTCTGGCTATTGCCACCACGGTGTTCCCATCCCATTAGGTCACTTCCACTTTGGCACACCCTCCTCACGGTGCTGCCACCACGGTATGCCCATCTTTGCTTGAGTCGCTACCTCATGACACACTCATCACCTATATGTTTTGACTGCTTGCACTTGCATTTGTATGTTTGCATGGATAGTGAGCCAGACCCGTTTGGAGAGTGACTCCCGTGTCGATCGCGATTCCTTAACGAGGAACAGGTCGATCTCGGTGAGCAATGTGAGTTAAGTCATCGCGATTGACACGAGTATGACTGTGCTAAGGATCCAAAGAATCTAATTTGTGTCAACCTTGCATGTTACGGGCTCAATTTTAATGGCACTTATTCTAAAATATAAAATTTGTATTTTTACTTACCACATTCGTCGTATTTTAAAATTTATGCATGTATCAAGCTAGGCCATATATGAGACCAAACCTTTTAAAATTCATCCTAGGGTGACACATATTAGATCCTTTGGATTTTTAAGATGGGGCACTTAGATATTAGGTTAATGCACTTGTCGTTTGATGGTGTGCTAGGCTAGGGTTTAGGATGATAGGTAATAATTTTTGACACCTCTAGCTATTATTGTGTACTGTGTTGTCTTGTGCTAGTCATGTGTCACCTTCTTGCTTTTCGGTGTGCTTGCATGCTTGTTGTATATGATAGTATATTAGGGCGATCTTCTACAGGTGTCGTGCTTATATTCACACATTTACACAAGTGCTATGATGGGGGATCATGTAATGGTTTCTAACCCTTTGCTTTCAAGTGGTAATAGTTCCCTTAATTTTAAGGCACAACTTATTATTTTACGTTGCATGGTGTGCCCCACTAACACTTGTCTTATGTAGGTCAAGTCTTTATTCTCTTTTTTGGATGTATTTGATAGAGTCCTAAGAGAGTCTGTATTGGAAATAAGGTATGGACGTGGGTTTTGAGGCTGATGACTCACCGATTCACGTGACGGGACCATGAGCGTAGCTAGTGTCCCGTACCTTAAGTGTCAATTTTATATTTTTGTATAGACTTAGGACCGAGCATTATATGCGGAGTCTGGCCGCTTTTATTGCTTTTTTTGGATTATGTTGCCAGTCTAGCGACATTTGGCCTCTCTTATATATTTCTTTTGGAGTGCTTCCCTTTCTTTTTCTCCTCATATGCCTTGCATGTTTGGAGCGTTTTATATTATTACTTTTTGTGTTTGTTTGAGAATGAAGATGAAATATAAACTCATTAGAACTTAAATTCCTTATTTTTCTACTAAATCCTAATAAAACATTTAAGATAATTAAAATTTAGGATTAAAATATTCACAACTTAAAAAAAAATGCACTTTTTATTTCATACTTAAGGACCATTTAGATAATTGCATTCATATTTGCATGTCTCGAGGAGAAGCACAGGTGATTCTGAAACCTGACTGACCCAACATACCTTTACATAAGTGGTTGTCTAGTACGCCTAGGATATTAGAAGGCTCTCCAACCTAGATGAGGTGTAAGTCCTTTTACTTGGAGTGTTTCCAGCTTTGTAGCTGAACCTCCCCTTCTCTTGTTTCCCGAGGCATCCTCACCACTTCGGCAGGTATAATCCCTACCTCTTGGAGTTCCAGTCGATAGTCATAGGATAAATTTTCCTTCCTTTGACTTTAGGGCTATCGAGGTTCCCGTGGACGATATAATTCACAGATTGCTGACCCCGAGATTTCAGGACGTGTTGGGTGGACTATCTTCATGACATGGTAGACTTAAGGTTCCAGTAGTTGTGGATGACGGGTCCATGGTACCTTGACCCAGTTTCCTCTACCTTCTAGGATCACACTACCTTCTTTTTGTTGAGCCCCTTTAAGCACTATCACTCATTGACTTTGTCAATATCATCTTGATGGCCCGATGCCAATGAGCTATTGCCTGTTTGGGATATAACGATTTGTCCTCTGCCCCTATGGCCCGGACGTGCTTTGGCATGTTAGGATATCCTCGTCAAGATGATTATGGTTATTATGTGGGCTTCGTATGCTGATGAGCCACTACTCATTTGGGATTTGAGAGACTCACTCTCTGACTGATGGCTTAACATGAGCTTTGAAGTGTCGGGACTTTTCCCACAGGAAATAACCTTCCTTTGAGTAACTATTGCCCCATTTCATGATAATATAAACAAAACTCATTTTATCGAGAGTATACTTGGGTACCCCCTAAGATGTAATTAACCAAGTGGGATGCATCTTGGGAGTGCTCTTGACCCAAGAGCAGACACCTACGCCTGAATTTCTAGTTAAGGTGGTCTAAGTAGGTATTCTTTTGCGGATATCGGTTTAAGATGCCTCCCCCCGATCTTGTTTGGGCAGACATGCTTGGCTTAGCCCTGCGAGGTTTACTGCACGCACGCCCTCCTTATTTTGCATTTTCTCTAGTTTGTCACTCTGTCATATGTCCCATTTCATTCGATTTCTCTCCTCTTTGAATCATTGATTTGATTGGGGAGAGATTTATTCGAATGAGGGAAGTTTATGATGATCGATAGGTTGGTGAATCCTTTTAAAATAAAAGAGAAAAATGAATGAAAACACTTAACTTGTCGAATACCTATTTAACAAGTTCATTCATAGATCTCCCGTATCAATTTGAATGCTTTCCACTTTATAGTTGTTGATTAATGCTATCATCATGATAACATCATTATGGGGGTCCCCTTTTAAGGGGAAATCCTTTTCAGTGAAATTGGGAATTCTCAAATATTCCCAATTTCAATGTTCTCAACTATCACATGACCCAATTTGGCCAATTTGATCATCTTTGACCAAAACCCCCAAATTGCCTTTTAAAGGCCCATATTTTCTCCAAATCACTCCAAAAGTTTATCAAATTGGTCTCAATTTACGCCAATTTAAATTCTAAACTCAAATTCAAACTTGATGTGATAAATCTAGACCAAATCCAAGCTCAATTGGTCCATGATTTGAACCCAATTTTGAGCTAAACCAAAAACCCAATTTTGGCCCTATGACTTGGTTCCACCAAATTGAACCCATGTACTACTCAACCTCCCATAGCTCACTCAATTGGCACAATTTGTGGTGAAAAACCTTCATAACATCCCCTTACATCAAAATTGATCTTAAATTGGCCTTTGTGAGGCCTCAATTTCATTTGATTTCAACCTAAGTCCAAAAGCCCCAAATTTGTCCCAAATTGGGCATGTCTCAAAATCTCACCAAATTGAGGGTCTTAACCCCAAAATTTCCACTCTATTTCTTCATAAAAAATATTCACAACATCTCCCTGGATCATTTGAACCATTCAATTTGGACTTAACCTAAGGCTAGCCCAACCTAGACCCACGTCTAGCCCAACCCAACATGCCCAAATTGACCAAATGACCAAATTCAAAAATCCCTCAAATTGATCTACCAATTGAACTCAAAATCACTTCAACCCTTCACCAAAAATCTTCATAACAATCATCTACACAATGTTGATCAATCAATTGGTCAATTTACATGGCTAACATAGTCTAAACCCAAGCTTTGATCACTTGGACCCATGCACTAAACATGACAAAACCACCTTAAAGCATTCAAATTAACTCCACCTCAGCCATTGCACCCTAAGACTGAGCCAAAACTCATGTAACCCAAGCTAGATGAGCCATGGACCAAAAGTCCCCCAAATTAAGGGATCTTATTTCCAAAAATACACATGCTTAAGATACCCTTACCAAAATACCAAAACAAACTAAACCCCATTGCATTAAATTACTTTAACAGATTCCCCTGGATGCCCTGAGCACCTAGCCACCTCCCTCTGCCATGGCCGGCTGGCCTAGTCACCGGAGAAGCCCAAAACCGAAAGCCACCCCCATGGAACTCCACCCAAATCAAACCTAGAGGCCAGCTCAGCAAAATTAAATTTTAGAGCTCATCTGTCCTCCACCTAAGCAGCACAATGCACCCCCTAATTGGCCATGACAACCACCACTTAGTCATTTTTATAAAAAGCACCTCCCACGGCCATGGGAGGTGGTGCTGAAAAATTCTTAGAGAGACCTCTTCAAATTGACCACAGAGCTTCCCTAAGATCCCCTAAGTGCATTCTAACTATTTTTCCTCACCAATTTCCACTGCCGTAGTTCAATTTTGAGCACAAAATCTTGCCGAAAACCAGGACAGAGCCCAATACACCTCCACAGTCCACCAAACTCAAATTAACTTCACCCACACCTTCACAATAGTGAAAGAAGCTCAAGCCCCAATCAAATTCCCCTTTCACAGAGCCTCTACCATAACTCTAGAACAACACCCAAATCCGAACGTGATTGAAACCATACATAGGCCTTACACCAAGACCATAGACTCAATCCCTAGCCTCTTTGGATCACAACAAATGTGCCAAGACTCTTTGATCGAAGCTTCACTTCTCAGAGTAAATGTATAAAATCTCTCCCCCTGCCGAGCCTCTTTTGATTCTTCATTTGCTTAGAGTTAATTTGATGGCTTGATCACCTTGTGGATGTGATCGTCTAGTCTAGACGAGCGTTTAAAAAAAAATTCATCCAATTTGGTTAAGAAATGAGAGAGATCTTAAGGCTAGAAGATGGACGGTTCTCAGGCTGACGGAGCATCATCCGATCGCACGTGTATATTTTTTTTTTTTTTTTTTTTTTTTTGTTTTGATTCTCCATGCATGTAGTAATCAATGATAAAATATGTTTAGTTGCTTCCAAAATCACCCAAAATAACTTTTGCCTCTGTCTTAGGGAACATTCCCTGATTTTGAACATTCGCTGATTTTTTTAAAGTTAGAGGAGGTCCCTAGACAGAGAATCATATTTTTCAAGTTTATGTGCATTATTTGCTTAAAATAATCATGGAAATTAGCATGTTGCCTAGAAAAATCCAAAAAACTTTTTGGAGGTTTATGATGACCAGAGTGCTTTTAGGAAAATTTCTTATGAGCCAAGTCATTCAAAATACCCCTAATCTCCACAACCCCTAAATCACTAAGATAATTAATTTTGAAAAATAAACACAACAAAATGACTTGATCTTTGTTCTCCACTATTGTTTATGATCCAAAAAACTCACCATAAAAATTTCAAAGCATTTTGAGTTCTTTGGTAACTTAAGTTGATTTTTAAAAGATAAATAACATTTTTGGCACTTAAATGATTTTTTAAAATCAAAATATAACTTCAAAATTCATAAAACTTGGTTTTTATTGTTCTCTATGATCAGGGGTATTTTCTAAAAATAAAATGGAGTTTAAAATAAAAACTTGATTTTTAACCTATTTAATTATTTAAATGATTAAAAATTCATAAAAATCACAAAAATAATAAAATTCATAAAAATATTCTAAATTGCTTCCTAAGCACTTAGAAACAATTAGAATATTTTTCCTGATTTTTTAAATAAAGATAGTGAATTTTAAAGCTTAAAATAATTTTTAAAGGCTAAAAATGGGTTTTCACTAAAAATAATTTCAATAAATCAAATAAAACACAAAAGAATATAAAATTTTCTCCTCTGAGTTCTCTGACCTCAGGAAGATTTTTCAAAAATATAAAATTTAATTTTCCCCATTTAAAATATTTTACATTTAATAAATACCCTAGGACTTAAATAAATTCTTAAAATTCAATAAAATTCAAAAAATCATGAAATTTAGTCCAAAGGCTTCTCTGTTCTAAGTCTACATCTAATAAAAATTTCAAGGGATTAGGATTTACCTTGGTCAAGTTAGGAATTTTCTTTGAAAAATCTTATTTTTACATGAAAATAATTTATATAAATTAAATTAAATTTTGAAAAATCACATTTTCTACTTTGATGTCTCAATTGACCCATGAATGAGGTAGGATAAAAATTTCAAAGTCATTTGAATTGAATTTGACAAATTATGAAGTGTTAGAGCCTTAGGGGCAAATGTGTAATTTTGGAAATTTATTCTTAACTAACATTTAGGCTTAATTTAAAGAGGGAAATGGGTAACCTCTGATCTTAATTTGGATGTTTGAAATATAAGGGGTTAATTGATAGAAACCAACCTCACTTTCCCAATTGAAAAGATAGGCTAATAAATTTCTAAATTATTAAAATTTGGAAGTTTATTAAAATAAAATGAACC
>NW_018165717.1:225162-307976 GCF_001263595.1 Phalaenopsis equestris | reverse complement strand
AAATTCAAATCATGAATCATGACCACCTAAAGCTTAACCTTTTCAAAACTAACTAAGACACTCACCTAGGTCTTAAGGGCTTAGTAGTGACTTAGGCTAAATCAAGTTTCATTTAAATGAGGATTAGAAAAGTAATTATCAATTAAAACTAAGACATTTTTCAAACACTACAAGACTAATTGCGAATAAAGGCAAGCAGTAAATTGGGCAAAAAATAAACATTCCTTATTAGCATTTGTCAAATATAGGGACATAATCTTCAAAATTAAATTACAGATAATAATTTTCCTACTCTTAGGGATAATTGAGACATCAATGTTCATTTGATCACTAAGGGTATTTACAGGATGAATTATTAAGTGACATAATAAGTTTAAAAGAACTCGGAATTTTCCACCAAGCAACGAGAGAGTAGCACGGACCTGCTTCTTTCTCTAGATCTGTTGGATACCTCAGAGATCTACTGAACTTAATATATTTTGCTTGACGACATCATCCTTAATTAAACTCCTAAGGACCCACCAAGATATGACCTAGGATTAGATTGGTTGTCAAAATTTTACTTCCCTGTTTCATATAAACTGCCTTAACATGCTTTTTGAGTTTCAGGTGGTGGAACGAGAAGACTCGCTAGGTACGCTTTTACAGTTTTCAGCATTGTCTTTCTTGTACTTTCATACTGTACTTTTATACATGCAAACTTGCATGCTAAACAACAAGACCACCCTGCATGAAAGCTAAAACTATTAGGATAACCACAAAACCAAAACCAAAACTAAAACTAAAATCAACCAAGATAAAATTGATCTCCACAACTTTCAAAATATAAAAAAACTCAAAATTTAATCACAAACATCACACAAAACTACAACTTTAACTAAATTAAGACGTCTATATCAGATGATCGGAAATTCCTTAGAGGAGGTAACCTACGGATGCTAACGAGGCTTCCCACAGTCTAAATGAAATTATGGAACTCATTAAGTTGAGTTTAGTAAATTCATTTGGACTAAGTCAATCTAATAGAAAATAGTGGTGTCGGAACGAGGGAACCGTAGGATCCTAACCGGTGTCGCTCTAATCAACTTTAACATGCCCCCATAAAATTTAAAGAACTTCAACCATAGGCCCACACGATTTGACATCATAACTTGATACACTAGAAAACTCAAACTCGTCGCGGCAAGGAGCTTGGATCTAGCATGATGGGCAGCACAGCCATCTTCAACAGCAAAATCTGTCTTCCTCAGCTAAACCAATCTTCCTTCCTTAGATATAAACAACAAAGCCATAGGAATTCAAGGTTGCTTGCCTACGCAATGTAAATTCTCATCTTATTTTTAGGCCTTTGTATAACCCTGCTATACAAAATAAGCCCTAACCCGTCTTAGGATTCCGAGGTTATCGTCCGTCACGACCTAAACCCTCACATCTTCTAGGCTATTTGTGTGATAGTTTCACACGAATGTAAGCTTTAACTAATAAAATTGACAGGACGAAACACTTAAACATTTCTCCTCAAAACTGAAGCCAAACATTAGGATAGCCCGAGAAGTCTCCGAGGTTCTCCTCTGGATCCATGACATCCCCTAATTTTTCCTCCTTTAGTCTCTACAACAAAATGCTCCAAATTTGAACCCATCCCCTTTCACACCTCTACGTTTGATCTCATTGAAAAGTCCAACCCTTTGAAACTCCTTGAAGATAATATTTTCTAATTTTTATCGAGAGTCTTCTTAGGTGACTTTGGTCATTTAAGATGTAATTAACTATAGGGGCTTGCCTATATAAGAAGCATGTCCGAATCCAGCTTAATATAAACCCTATTTAATTCTTTGTATTAAATAGGGGAACTTGTTGGCAAATACAAAGGTTTCGCAGACCAATCAGATGTCATCCTTAGTTTATTTGATCGAGCCTCATCCTCAAGTCTTACGTTTATCTTTCAGAATTATCCTTCGGGATAGATACAGTTCGCTCTTTCATTTAAACTGTGAAAAATATGAGGTCAGTTTGATTTCATATTTTTCTAAAACTAAATATATATGTAAATTAAAACGTCCTTCCAAAGCGGGTGACAGGATTTTGATTCCGGTGACCGACAACTTCTTACCGGCAACTCCTCCAACCAAAAATAGCGCTGACATGTAGGGATGACTTTCATAGTATGGTTGGATGGATAGTTGTGCGTTCTCTCTTGGTTTCCACCCATTGTTTTGTGGTGGTCGCTCCTGGTGTCTTTGTTCGAAGGGCTCGGAAGCGTTATCATATGCACTGATGTATTTATTGGTCGTATCCAACAATTTGACCAAGTTTTGGGGCTCCATAAGGTTGAGGTCAAAACAAAAACTTTCGGACCTCAAACCTTGGGTTAGAGCGGCTCGAGCAATATCTAATTTTAAGTCCTTCACATCTAGTGTTTCTCTCTGGAACCACACAATAAAGGAGAACAACCTCTTGTTGGGTCTTTGTTTCAACTGCCATAGGGATGAAAAACTTTTCTTAGGTCTTAGTGCACTAGTGAACTGTGTCAGAAAAAGCCTCTTGAATTATGCATAACAGGTACTTACCCTTACCGATAAAGCGTTGAACCATCTTAGGGCAGACAATCTCAACATTAGAAAGAACATTTTACACTTAAAGGCATCAGAGATCCTTAATAGGCACATTGAGGATTTAAAAGACGTGAGGTAGTCATTGGGATGCGACCGTCCCTTATATGACTCAAAGGCTGGTAGTTTAAACTTCTCCAAAGGTTTAGGTCTAGAGATTAGTAAAGGGAAAGTGTTCTCTGGTTGTTTTAGCACTTCGGCTTGCCCAAGTCAATGTCTTTGTACCACGGGCGGATCCGTCACTGTACTGGTACCGCACATCCTCAAATCTTTCTAGATGGTTTGTTCTCCTCCCATTAGGCGGCAGGGGTTCCTCTCGAGGGACGTCGGGTGTCTCATGTTGAGCTTGTTCTCCTCCTGTGACGGGGGTTGCCCCCAAGGTTGCAACTGATCTGAGCGCTTTTGCGAATTGTCTTGACATCTGATTGGTGATCTAAGTTCTCAAGTCCTGCAGTCTATGTTGGATGAATTCATTCACAAACTCTCTAGTGCATCCCACCTACTATATTTCTCTGACTAGTTTCTCTGTGTTGTTGTTCTTTTCATCTTGTTGATGACATGGTTCCACGCTCAACACATCTGAAATGATTTTATAATCTAAGAGTGTCCAAGAAACACACTCAAGGAATAAAGCGTAAACAAGATCAAGTAGAAAAAGTAAAAAAAAAAAAAAACTTGAAATGCATAACTGTTTACCATGAAATGACTTTTATTTATAGACATAGTGATATGAATGTTACAACTACATATTGCACTATAATCATTATCTTTTGATGGGCTATTTTAGTAAATTACAGAGAAAATATAATAAGATATTAGATCAGGTTGCTCGACTGATAGTGAGCCCGTCGATCGTCAAGCTTAGTCGGTCAATCGAATTCGGGTTATGCGTCAGTAACCGATCGACAAGTGTGCCGGTTTTCGATCCGATGGTTCAATCTACCAACGATCATCTCCTCCTCTTTAGTTGTCATTCTTTCTGACATCCATGAGCATTGTTTAGCCCCAATTATTCTATCATCTTCTATTTTGGCCTTCAGATTAGTTTGAGAATTGTGAGGTCGTATTTTTCGTATACAAACTCATTTGGTTTATGAATTTTTATGGAAAACTAAGAATAACTCGTGGAGCAGCTGGAAAACTAAGAATAACTCGTGGAGCAGCATATTGGTCCAACTTATTAATCGAAAACCGGACCTTCGCCATTCTGGGACAGCCGTTGCTGGTTATGAGCCTCAGTGAGACTTCATGATCGACGAAGCCGTTACCGGCGGGGCCTCCCCTACGCCCTCGGTCTCCGAGGAGGCCGAAGAAGTATCGAGGCTACTCCCTCTCTCGCTACTCAGATCGCAGCTCATCCCTCCCCCTCCCAATCGACGGTCGTCGGCGGTTGACTTTCTGTATGACTTCGGTGGTTCCTCCTGGATTGCCTATGGTGCTTCCTCCCTCCTCGTGATTTCTCACTTCCCTTCGCCTCTCCCTGAGCACGAAACCCTAGTCGGTCCATTTTTTCTCCAGGTCATTGAGCCGTCCTCCAGCGGCGATGCCAACGTGCTCGCTGACGTAGACGCCGTCACCTGGTGCCCCGTTCTTCCTTCGGAGGGCGAGGTCGCAGCATCGCACGGCAAATCTATTTCGCTCTACGAGCCTCAACCCGACAATGATACAGGTTTGAAGAGTTGTCGTTCTGTTTGACTGTGATGCCTTCTGATAATAGGCGTGCTTTCTCCGATTGATTGAGGCTTATTAGGGCTAGTTAATGCTTCATGTTTATTCCTTTCCCTTGCGTTAAAGCAGCAGAGATATAGAATTGTGAAAAAACTCGTTGATCATTCCTGTGGATCTGTTTGGCATCCTTTTTTAAGACAGAGAGTTTTAGACACGTCAAGTTATAGGAATTTTATAACTACATTCCACGGAATTCTTATGCATATACATATCTAACACCAAAACTTCAATTTTTACATACATGCCACCTTTTCTATGCATAAAAATAGTGAAATACACCTTTTTTTTTTTTTGCATAGTTACCGTGGCATGTATGTACAAGTTGAAGTTTTGGTGTTAGATATGTATATGCATAAGAATTACATGGTATGTAGGTAAATCTTCCTAGATTGTAATGTTCTGGTAGTTGCTGTTTCTGGCCGTTATTGGTTAAATCCAGTATCTGTTAAGTCCCATCATTAATAGGGTTTAATTGATCAAAGGACTTGTCCCCCTCGTAAATCTTAAATTCTTAAACACATATCAAACTCTTTATGCGAATATAATAAGATTCTATGGCTGTCAGTCAATAAATTTTTTATGTTTTATTCCTTTCAAAATTGACTAAGTTTGAATTTACAAGATTTAGGGTGTTCTTCATGCCATTCTGGATTTTCTAACCAACGAATTAGTAACATGTTGAAAAAATGCACACATTCTTTCTTTACTGTGAAATAATGGCCAAATGAATTTCATTTATAGTTTTTCTGTAACAACTATTCATGACAGTGGGAAGTTATAATAATTTGAGTGATATATGATTTCGTAGATCAAGTTATAAGATAAGTAGCACCACTGTTTTTGATAATCCATATCCATAATTTGGGTTATGAATTTCTCTTGAGAATCATGAAACACTAAAAAAATTGATCAACTGTTGGAACAAATTGAGCCTGTATCATAGTATACTGGGCCAACTAATGCGCCAAATCTGATTATGGGAAGGCTTGAATTTTGAGATTGGATTGGATAGAGCAATCTTGTTGACAAATCAAATACTATATGTTTGTAATTATAAATGCATATAGGTAGAATTTATAAATGCATTTATACATTTATTTATATGAATCTTTATATGAAGAAGTATATGTATGTATTTTGGACTAGGAACTTGCCTTAAAAAGTAAAACATATCAATTTTTTGGTTTGAATATCAGTTGGATTGAATGTAATGAGCCATCCCTAGCTTGAATGAAGGATGAACCTAATTTGTAATTAGATTTCACCTGATGCGAGATTTTTGATAGAATGAATTTTATATGATGTTCTGGCTGGGTTAGTTCGTCTTTAGATTGAATCGTTAATAACTTTAATTGTTCTATGGGTGCTTCATGGAAAATAATTCATTTTCAAATAAATCTTTAAATTTTGGTTTTTGATGGAGCCTCCCCTACCGAATACATATCTAAATTTTGTTTGGCATGAAATCTCTTATCTAGATTGATGCGGGAAAATAGACAAGCGTGGGAGTCGGAGACCTCGTGTTTCCGTGACCACGAGGTTTGTGCAAATGGACAGTGTCGAATCGAAGAATTGTTCTTTTGATTTCGGTCCAATTTTCAACACATTTTCTTTTATCTTTATTTCTTTCAAGTTCTTTCTTATATATATGTTGTATTAGTATTTTTAAAGAGTTTTTGGTGTGTTTTTTGTCGGGACAGCCGCCACAATCTCTGTTTTCCCATCTATGGCTGTATCCAAGGGCGAGTGGTGCTTCAGCTATATCTTGTTCTGTGGTGATGAGTATCCTCGACTTTCCTTTCCTTTGCATCATTTCCTTCTGTTGCCACCGTCACCTTACCTACAACGGCCGCACAGAAACAACCCTCCTTGGCCATTTTTCAGCAGTCCACCTTGTCTCCATTTTTCAAACCACACACTCCTCCCTTTTGACTTACAGCCGCTATCCAAGAACCCCACTTCCCACTTCACTTTGCTGCAAGTAGCCATAAACCGCTCATCTTTTGCTGATGCTGCTTTGGACCAGCCACACCTTGGCTGTTGCCACTCAGGACAACTCTCCCACATCAATTCCGGCCTTCTCAATCGTCCTGCTCATTGCTGCAGCCCCGCAACTGCGTCACCTTGCTATTTTACCACTGTTCAGTCATACCTCATCGTTGCCTCATCCCCGCAACTTTGTTGCCTAATTTTTTTACCGCAGTCTGGTCATCCTACCTCGCTGTCGCCTCCTTGACCCTTTCGCTTTGCTATTTCACCCTTGCCCGACCTACCTGCGTGCTGCCTTTCATGACAACAAGAATATGCTATTCCCCCTGCAACGCTCACCCCCTTACTCCACTTCCCTACCTCGCCGTCACTTTTCTCCAACCCTCAACAGCCTCCATCACTACCTTAGAGTCGCCCCAGTCGGGGTTGTGTGTCATACTTGTTATTCCCTATTTAAGTGCGTCGGGTTGTAATCTCCTATTTGCTTTTTTAATAATAATATTTGCTTTCATATTATTTTTTGAACTAGTCCAGTATGATTTGATATCAGAGCTAGCATAACATTAGTCCTATTCTAGTGTTACGAAATTAGCCCCCTCCCCCAAAATATTTTTTTCTTCTCTCTCTTTTCCACTCAAACAACCCATACATACCTTTCACCCCTTCAAACCTAAACCCTAGTAACGCCACAGAGGAGATAATTATCAGAAACTTGATCGGGAGGAATTTGCATAATGCCATTTATGAGAAATCTTCAAAGAGCTGTTCAGGAACTTTCTAAGAAAATTCTCCAACTGCAACAAAAGTTTGTCGCCTTCGAGAAGAGACAATTCCAAAGGGTCTCTCCTAGCGACTAGATGATTTATCAGATCGAAGGGATAAAATAAATCCCTTTCACAGTAGTTTCCAGTAATGAAGAACCAATACCCCAGAGATTTGACATGAAATATCATAGGAGAAGCCAAAATTTTGAAATGTAAGGTGACTTGCATATTTTGACGATCACATGGATCCGGGCGAGTTCATCGAGCGGCTTCAGGTAGTGGAATATGTATTGGAGTACAAGGATGTCCCACTAGACAAAATGATAAAGCTAGCCTTCATCAAGTTAAAGAAGAGTATGTTGCTATGGTGGAAAAAATCGAAGTACTTATGTAAGTGGGAAGCGAAAAATAATATCACTACCTAGTCCAATAAGAGATGCAACACTAGTACTTATCAGTTCATTAACAACTGGGCATATTCTTGAGACAACCTCTCTGGGTGATCGCCGCATCTTACAAATACAGTTTAATCTTAGAATCAAGCTGTAAGAGTATACCCAATCGAGCATTCAATTTATCCCCACCTGAGGAGAAACTAGTTCAGAGAGGAGAATAGGTGAAGCCAACCAACATTCCCAAATTTGTACCCGCTAGGAGGTGCAACAGGTTTCACAGGCCCAAACAAGAGTATGGTTTATTTCATTAAGCAGGGAGCATTTGAAGAACTGAACAATGACACAATAGCTTCTCGAGAAAGTGAGGACACAAAAGAGAAGTACCAACTGCCAACTGATGAGGGAGAGATGCATGTTCTTCAAACTGAGCCCATGAGAGATACTCCACCGTGATTAACAATTGTTTTAGACAGGAGTGAGTCTGAGGTAATGGGTGTTCATGCAGAGCATGAGGTTGTGGCGCCTTGAATTCTCTTTTTTGCAGAAGTTTAGAAGAGCAACAACATGACTGGTATTGAATGTCTAAATGGGCCATAAGTTTAAGGAGTTGATGCCATATATAGGATGAACTCAGATGAGAGAATTTTAGAATTTTTAGATATATAACCTACCTCCCGAGTTGCTCTTACTAAGAAAAATTCAAAATATTAGAGATGAGAAGCCTGAAGCTACTTCTAGAAGACCATATGAAGTCATTTGAGTATTAAATTCAGTTCAAAAGTATACCACCGATATATAGTCAGGCAAGAGGGATGACCCACCGTTTGAAAATCGCCTTAGGAGCTTTTGCGGGAAAGAACATCCTACAATGGGATCCAGGTCTTTTCAAAAAAGAAAAAGAGATCTCCTGAATGGTTGCTATTGAGAATTGCCTAGCTTTCCATAGATTTCAGTCCAGAGTTAGTTCCTTTGATTGAATTTGTTAATCAGATGTGCCCCCACTGGGTGCGGGGAGTGGAAGAGGTAAATTATAAATATGATAGGTTGAGAGTTACGTTATGAAAATCTATGTCGACATGCATCTCCAGCCATGTTGTGTCAAAAAAAGATGAATATTTATTCTATCAGGATGTGCTTTAGAATGACAACACCTGCGGGTTTGGCTTATCGGGAGACTATAACCTTAAAACTATCGGGGCAGACCTATATGAGGAGACGAAATCTTTGATGGATGAGCTTGAAGCTGTCTTAATCTCTTGATACTGATACAGGTGTCAAATAGGCGGACGTGGAGTCGGAGATCTTGTGATCTCGTGACCGCGAGGTTCGTGTGAATGGACAGTCAATGCGAACGATTTTTATTTTAATTTCTTTCCAATTTTCAGCACGTTTCCTTTTATCTTTCATTCTTTTCTAAACATTTCCTATATATGTGTTGTATTAGGGTTCGGAGATGAGTTTTCTGATAGAACAGCCGTCGACGTCTTCGATTTCTTTTTCTATGGTTGTTTCCAAGGGCTAGTGGTGTTTCGGTTGTATCTCGTTCTGAGGTGGTGACTATCCTCGACTTTCCCTTCCTCTGCTTCTTTTCCCTCCGCTGTCACCATCCCGTACCTGCTGCAGCTGCCCAGAATAACCCTACTTGGTTGTTTTTATGCAGTCCACCTTGCAGCTGCCTTCCAAACCCTGTACTCCTCCCTTCCGGCTTGCAGCTGCCTTCCAGGAACCCCACTTCCCACTCCGCCTTGCTTCCAACATCCATACACCACGCATCTTTTACTGTTGTTGCTCTGGACCAACCACACCTTGGCTGTTGCCGCTCGGGGCAGCTCTCCCACATCAATTCCAGCCTTCCCATCCATTTTACATCGCTGCTGCAAGATCGAAACTGCATCACCTTGCTGTTTAACCGCTGTCCAGCCATTCTGCTTCATTGCCGCAGCGCCGCAACTCTGTCGCCTAGCTGTTTTACTGCTGTCTGGTCACCCTACCTCGCTGCCACCTCCCCGAAACCCTTTGCTTTACTGTTTCACTGCTGCCCGGCCATCCTACCTGCTTCCTGCCATCCATGACAGCAAATATCTGTTATTCCCCAGCTGTAATCGCCCCCTTGCTCCACTTAACTCCCTTACAGTGACATTTCCCTAATCCCCAACAGCCCCCACGACCAACTTGGTATCACCCTAGTCGGGGTTGCGTCGTACTTCATTTTATTTCCTATTTCAGTGTGTCGGGTTGTAATCTCCAATTTGCTTTTTCAGTAATAATAGTTACTTCCTTATTGTTATTTGGGTTAACTTCGGTATCATAAATCAGTAATAAACCCACATTGAAAATTGCATTTTGCATTAATATATCAAAAGAATATGAAAATTGTATGAAACTATGCCTCAGACATTTGTAAAATGTGACCTATCTTCTAATCATTGTTAGATTGGATAGCTTATTTTTCAAATCAAGCTCCACCCCTCCAAATACTCAATGAATGTACTTCCTCCTAATGAATATGAAAGAGAACTATTACACTTCTGACCCTATGTTGGAGGTTCTACATTTCAAAGTTACCCGGTTTTCTAATGCAGTTTCTAGGGGTAAGCGCCTTTTTCTTGGCCATCAATTTTTTTGTTATTCTCATTTAGTATTTCTGCGCCACTAAACAAATTCTACCATTGTAATATTCTGTCAATGACAGTAGGCTGAAGTTTCATTACAGTTCATTTGGAATTTACTCAACTATTTGAAGCTTAAGTGTTTTGATATCTAATAACATTCGATATTTACAGGTTCATTCTGCTGGAGGCAGACTGCAGAGATCATGCAGTCTTCTATTATAGAAGCGATTGAATGGACTGGTTCTGGTGATGGGTTGATTGCAGCTGGCGTAGATGTTGTATTTTGGAGAAGGAAGGGTAGTTCATGGGAAATGGCTTGGAAGTCTTCAGCAGCTGTTCCTCAAGGTATGGTTTCGGCAACGTGGTCTGCTGAAGGCTCAGTTGCTACAGCAGCACGTTGCTTGTTTAATTCTGCTGAAATGGGTTCACAAAATTTACGTAAAGTGGATTGTAGGCATGTTTCTGTTTATCACAGTGACGGGAAATCTGAATTAATGAAGTTCCAACTATGCCATCCTCAACCTGTTTCTTTTATTAGGTGGAGACCATCCACATCAATGAAATTAACAAATGATGCTTTACGGTCATGGAGTGATGTGCTGCTTACATGTTGCTTGGATGGAACTGTAAGATTATGGCGTGAGATTGACCATGGAAAATCTAGGAAAGTAAACAAGGATATTGATGATAAGATAAAACAACCTTTACAAGTTGTTGCGGTTATTGAGATAGAACAGTGCCTGAATGGAACCCTTGGCACAACTATATTTATAGATTGGGCTGTAGATATGGGCAGTGTAATTTCAAAATCTGAGGGAGATTGTCATTCTCTATCACTGGCTAGTTCCAGTCATGATCAGATAGCCTGTTGCGAGTGGTTAATTAGTGTTGGGCCTGCGAACTCAGTTACTTTATGGGCCATCCACTGTTTAGATGACGTGGTTTCTTTTTGTTCTCCAAGAGTTACTTTATGGATGAAACAAAATCCTACACACCTTCAAGCTTGCAACCTCTCTAATTATCAATCTTTGTATCCTGCAGAAAAACCAATTTTGGTAAAAGTTGTTGCTATGAGGAGAGAACTGTCTGGTCCATCATATGCATGCTCTTTACTTCAGTTGCTTCCCAATAATTGCATGAGCTGGTGGTATTTCTATAGTTCATCAACGGATGATGCAGAGCACAGATCCTTAGCTTCGTTCAGCAAGGAAAGATGTCTTTCTCAATTTACAGCTGGTGTATTAAATCTAGATGGACACTCAGCAAACATATTACAATTAGTTCTCCATCCTTGTTCCTATGAACTTGAGTTGGCTGTCTCCTTGGATTCTGATGGTATTCTTCTCTTCTGGTCCCTTTCTAAACATTTCAACTTCACCTTGGGCATGCAAATGCATATTCATCCTACTTGGAAACTGTTGGGAAAAATTAGATCACAAGATTTGTCCACTGATTCACATTATTTAACCGTGGGATGGGCTCCTTTTGCTTTGGATGAAAAACCGTTGCTTCTTCTGGGATATGCTGATGGCATTGACTGTTTCCTGGTTGAAGTCCCAAGAGAAGGAGAGGATATTGTATGTTATAAAATATTCTGTGCAGCATTTGGTGATCATAATCATTTTGAACGTTCACCAGATCATATATTTGCAACACCTTCAGCTTCTTTTTCTAAAAGTTTCTTGCTTTACGGAGTATGGATGAAGGAATGTAGGACTTTAACATGGAAAATTATTCTGCAATCTGAAGATATAACTGGAAGTTCTTGTGAATTTAGATCCGATTCTGACACCCTTTTAGGGTCTGAAAATATGAGCAAATGGATGGCTTGCAGTGGTAGAAGATATTCCGCTGCCATCCATCCAGCCTCATGGAATTTTCCACACTCACAAAATACTGAAACAATGATCTGTGTTTCGGTGGTTACTCTGAATCATTCTAAGATCTCCACTGGAAAGAATGTGATTTCTGATAACGGTTCAAATGGCAATTCTTTTAGTTTAATGGCAACAGGATTTTCTGATGGTGTATTGGAGCTTTGGAAAGTTTCATCCGCAAATTCATCCGAGTCAGAGTGCGTACCCTGGGTTCTTGTGGGCAAATTTGCTGCACATGATGGCCCAGTTAATGCAGTGTCATTATCGACATGTGGTGGTAAAATTGCTACAGTGAGCATATGCAGTAAAAGCATGACCACCCTTAATATTTGGACTCCAATATGCTTGATAGGTGGTGGAAGCTTTATACTAGAAGATGTTTTATTTTTTAACGGGCCTGTGGTTGCCTTAAAATGGTCACCTATAGGAAATGGGAAGCTCTTACTTGGTGTCTGTATGCCAAATGAGTTTCACATATATTGTGAGAGAAGATCTCATTGCAATTTTGTGGAATCAGATAAATCAAAAGAGCTTCATCCTTGGTGTTGCATTTCGATATCACACTCTTACTATCATTGTCGTGATTTTCTGTGGGGACCTAAGTTGACACCCGTACTTCTTCATGAAAGGAAAATTTCAGTCTTTAGCGAGTGGTTGTCTGAAACAAAATCTAAGCACACTGGAGAACTATTTTCAGTTTATACTGCTAAAAAAAATGAAAACTTGCCTGGTTGTATATCCCTCAAAAATAATGTTCATGGTGCCAACAAATTAAATCAATTTGACAATAAAGAAAGTGGAGCAGTTTTTAATGTTCCATCCTCTGGAAGCTTCTTGCAAAAAGATAAATCTTATACTCGGAACGGCTTGCATAACTTAATGGATATTGTGGAGAGACTTTGTAGGCCTCTGGAATTCTATCATCCCTGGGCACTACTCCAATATCTATATCGAGGTATGTTGGTATAACTAGTTATATCATCTGCGTTCATCAAGTTGTCTTTAAAAGCAAATTTATGCATCTTCATTCAACGTTATACTCATGACATCTAATTTTATTTGTGGAAACTTGATGATGATGAAAAGCACTTTCCAGATTTTATGAACATGGAATCTAATCATAAATCTTTTCTATGAATGAAATATAGCTCTTCCTAGCATTTTCGGGCATAGTTCTATTTTTTTTGTCCAACTAGAGATGAGTCACCTAGCAGCTTCCAAGTGAAGCCTTATGCATAAGCTTTTGCTCTTGTTAGATGTTACCGGAATACATATTTCATATACACGTGTAATCCAATAGTCTTTAGCCTTATTTTTTAATATCCTTAAAATGGATTTATATTCCTGAAATTACTTAAATATACTGATGAAAATAATCTCATTCTGAAAATTGCACAAATGGAGCGTATAGTTTTTAAGTTGGGACTATTGTCATTTTGGTTATCCATTTTCCCTACTATTACATTTTTACCCCAAGATGATTAATTTATGTAAAACTAAAAAAATTATTAATGTGATCAGTTTATCTGTCATATAACGGAAATGATTTTTTCCCAGCCATTCACTTCAAAAAGAGTAGTATTCTTTTTTGATATAGGCAAGTGAAGGTTTGCCGTTTGTGACATATTGCTTAATACTACAAGATATACTATTTAGTGTTTCCAATTATGTGAGCGTGGATATTAGAATGTTTGGCTATGTTTTCCTTGGTTTGCTGATTCACTCGTATCGATAGATGAGAACATTTATATGTGTGTTCATGCTTTCTTATCTATGTGCAAGCGTGCATATTTGAGTACATTATCCATTTTTTTTTCAAGGATTGACCTGACCTTGAATTCTTGCTGTCTATTATCTGATTTTGTGGTATTAGAACTCTTATGTGATACTGTAATGTCCAGTTTAGCATTTATGGGCATGCATATTTTAAATAGGCATGTTTCCTAATACAATTTCCATACTCTATAAATTGCCTATTTTTATGGTTTTTTACTTTCTTTGTAGTATCGGGCACGCTCAATTTGAATCGAGTAAAGTGCCAAAATAGTTTCTGACTATTTACATGGGGCTGCTTTAGTCCCAGGGTTTATTGAAGTATTAAAATAGTCTCAGACTTTTTTAAATTTGAGCTCTACAGTCTTCAATGGGGACTATTTTAGCCCCAATTTAAAGAGTTCGGCGACTATTTTGACATTTCTATAAACTTTGGTATTAAAATAGTTCCATGTAAATAGTTATGGACTATTTTGACACTGTACTCAATTTAAATATATAATAACAAGTTGCTTTTTATAAAAAATGACTTGAAATAGTTTCTGATACTAGAGTTAACTCAAATCACAATAGGAAAAATAAATTTTATTACTCAAAAGTAAGTAAACTATTACAACTCACACACTGAAAGGGGAATTACAATAAATACGACATAAAAACTCACACTAGGGTGGATTTAAGTTGGTGGTGGTGGCCGGTAGAGGTTTGGAAGTGTTGGTAGGTGATTGGGATGGTTGGGTGGTGGTCATTTTGGGTGGTTGTTTTGAGGGTGATAGCAAGCATGGGATAGCTGGACAATGATATGATTATAAGGGGAAGAGTTGTGGGGTTGCGGCGGTGATGTTGGATGATGGGATAGGGGTATAAAAACAAAAGTAAGGATTGTCGGGTTGCGGCCGCAAAGGTGGGGGTTTGGGTCATTAAAAACGGTGAAGTAGGTGGCTGGGATAGCAAGGGGCAACTAAGGGTGCGTTTGGGGCAGCTTGTGTGTTTCAGGATTAGCAACTTATTCTGAAATGCGGCCCGGGTCGACCGTGGGGTTCGACCCACGACCTGCTTTTAGTGTAAAATTGGAACCACATTTTCGGATAAGTGGGAAAAATGCGCGAAAAACGCGCGAACCAAACAGTACCGCGACATTTTCAAAAACACCTCCGCATTTATAAGCTGCCCCAAATGGACCCTAAGACGAAGGGCGGTGGACTGCGGGGCAACAGAGCGGAGGGCTGTTCGGGGATTGTGGAAGCGAGGGGATGGTTGGAAAAGTTGCGGAGGAGTTGGTAAGGATAAATTTTCCTACAGGATCGAAATACAACTAGAGCACTAGTTGATTCTAGGGTGACAATTACCACCTCAGGCGAGTTACAACCGGAGCAACTTTTCGTCTTTGACTACAACTCTAGGAAAAAAAACTCCTTAGAGGCCACAATATGAAGTTAGAAACAATAAAATCCCCCTCTGTCGGGCTGACAACGTTAAACCAAGCACTTCATGGGAGGAAACCCACATATATATATATATATATATATATAGAAGCTTCAGCGACGACTGATTTGGTGCAGGGAGACAAAGCTTATGTTCGAGCATGGAGGAACAAATGTCGGCACATGCATGAGGGATCGCAGTTGCCTCGATCACGAGCTAACTAGGAAGGCAACGGCTGAACTGCAGCGTGACCCTCGCAATCTAGTCGTGAGCTTGATCCTTGCACAGTGTCGTGATCCTTCATGTGTCATGATCTTTCCGCACCGCTTGATCTCTGCTTTGTGGATTGTGCAGCAGAGAAGGCATTAGGCTCTATACAACAACACGCATGAGAGCTCCGGTAGAAGTCACGATTGAAGCCCTGTGGCTACTTGCTGTTCGACTCTCAGCTCAATGGCTTCTCTTCCTCCTCAACCACCGACAGCTTGAGTTTTAAATTTTGGAAGACTTATGTTGATATGGTTGCTTTGTGGGATCAATGAATCAGGTTTTCTCTCAAGTTTATCATGAATCATTTGAAGGCCAGGGGACTGTAACCTCATCAAGAAGACGTGTCGAAAGAGTGGAAAACTAGCTCTAATTTTCTATGATGTTGAAGTTTCCAACCTGGTTGATAAGTGCAAATTTACCCTCATTGGGATGTTCCAATTGAGACATCAAAAAATTGAAATAGTTCGAAAGACTTTTGAAGATCTCAAACTATTGAGAAATTGAAAGGTTGGTCTCTTTGATGGGAGACATGTGATGATACAATTATCCAAAGTAGATAATTATGTCAAAATATTTTCCAAGAAGTATATGTCAATTGATGAAAAATTTATGAAATTGCTCAAGTGGTCTCTTGTATTTGATCCTAGCCAAAAACCCTTTATAGTTCCAGTCTGGTTTAAACTACTGGCCTAAAGTTGCACTACAAGCCAGATTAAAGTTTAATCTATTTATATCTTTTCCTCATCAACTGGAAGCTGGTCTTTTTCCTTTGTGTCCTCATCGACTTCAGTATCTATTGTGTTCCAAATTTTTAAGAATGCCCTGTTTTGCGAAACAGATTACCCCCTAATTGTGCAGTTTTATTCAATATGATCAAATCCATGTCACTTGCAACATTTCTTGGTTGGGATGAATTTAGGTACGTGGATTGATTTCATTTGTTATCCACTCCGACTCAACATTTTCTTTGACGAGGTCAATTTGGATTTTCTCCTGGGTCTAATCTGCTTCTATGAATCTAAGGATGAGCACTGCCTGTAAGACGTGGTGATCGCCTAGTGATGTGGTCTCTACACTTCTGATGCTAGAGTCTGAATTTTTTGTCTATAGTATGCTGATAGGAACTGATGCTGTATCTCTCGCTTTACCATCAGTTACTCCCATTCTCCATATGCTCTCTCCTCTCTCCTCTCTCCTCTCTCGACCTCCTTTTATATTGGATTCCAAAGCGTCGTGGTCGTTCTTCTGCATCGTTAAAGTCCTCTGTATGGAAGGGATTCAAATTCCTTTCTCTTGTTACCCTTTGATTCCCCAAATCTCAGTTGATAGTAATCTTCCCCTGGGTTTCATCCTCAATATTTGCAAGTCTCCGCTGAACCTGAAGAATCTTTCGCAGTATGTCTTCTCGGGTAGGCTTGGGCATGTATCTCCTTGGTGCCATGGTGAGGGTTTGGAGTGGGAGGTGAAAAAGGGTGTATGAGACTAATTAAGGGTGTAGAAAATTTTATTTGGGGTAATCGACAATGGGAATTTAAGGTTAGGTCAAATTTAGCTATGGTCTGGGAATATAAAACTTGGGGGGGGGGGGGGGGGGGTTTAAGGCGGATGTTAGGAAACCCTATGATAGGACTAAGATTTGACAAGTTCTGATACTAATGATACTAGACTTAACCCATACCATAATAGGGAAAACAATTTTATTACTCAAAAACAAAGAAATGGTTACAACTCACTCACTGAAAGGGGAATTACAACAAATACGACACAGACTCACACTAAGGTGGATTTAAGTTGGTGTTGGTAGCTGTTAGGGGTTTGGAAGTGTTGGTAGATGATTGAGATGGTTGGGTGCTGGTTGGAAAGTGGCGATTATAACTGTGAAGGAGTTTTTGATGACTGTTTTGAGGGTGACAACAAGTGTGGGATGGATGGACAACGATATGACTGCAAGAGGAAGGGTTTGTGGGCTGCGGTGGTGATGTCAGATGGCGGGACAGGGGTAGAATAACAAAAGGAAGGATTGGCGAGCTGCGACAACAAAGGTGAGGATTTCAGACAGCGAAAACAAAGAAGCAAGGGACTTGGACAGGGAGGGGCAGCGAAGGAGAAGGGTGGTGTGGACTACGGGACAAAAAAGGGGAGCGCCGTCCGGGGACTGTGGAAGCGAGGGAGATAGTTGGAAAGGTTGCGGACGAGTTGTGTAAGTATAAATATCCCCGCGGGATCGAAATACTGCTGGAGCACCATTTGATCTTTGGGGGGCAGTCACCACCTATAACGAGTTACAACTGAAACACATTTTCGTCTTTGGATACATCTCTCGGAAGGGAAAACGCTTTAGATGCTACGATCGGAAATAAAAAACAATCAAAATCCCCTTTAAACATGCTCACATCACATATTTATAATAGAAGCTAGAGGAATAGAAGATCATTGGAAAGTAAATACAATAAAAAGGAAAAGTAATATAATAGGAAAAGGCTAGGACAGGAAAGGGAGGTGGGCAAGGAAAGTGATAAAAAGGGAAATGAACAACTAGGAAAGGTAGAAAGGCTGGACCGCAATACTATAAAAACTATAGTACCACGACCCTGTTAAGCCCCCACATTAGTTTCTTTTAGAACAGAGTTTTGAAAACGAAGTTTTTCAATTTCTTCATAAAGCTACTTTTTGAAAGTATCTTAGATACATTATGTAAAAGAGAAACACAACTAAATGCGTCCCTAATACCATATTTTTTCTAGTGATATAATTTGAAACTATTTTATCCATCATTCTTGTGGATTTGCTAACATGTTTCTTTCCTTTTTTGACATAATTTTATGCTATTTACTATCTTCTCAATCTGAATTTGCTATTACTTTTTTCATACTTAGCTAATGTTGTACTAAGAGCTGACACTGTGGATTGGGTTGACAATTGGCAATTTAGGTAACTGGAAACGTGCTTATATTGTTTTGAAACATCTCGTTGATTCACTCAAGTCTTTAAATACTTCTACAACTGTAGTTGCATGCTGCAGTTCAGGAAAGCCTTGCTATATTCCACATATATCTTTGTCTAAGTACCTTGTTGGAACAACAGCAGAGCCAAGCGGTGCTACTTTACATTGGAGTAAAGGAAGTAATTTTGCATCTGCAAACTTGGAGAAAAATATTTTTCAGTTTGGGGAAGATACTCTGAAGCAGACAGTATATAAGGATTTTCCATTGATTGACGGCTTGAAGTCTGAATTTATCGGGTTTATTGACACCCTTGAGAAGTCTCATTACTTAGTTACTTTAACAAACATGGATAGAATCTACATATTAACCGTGCTTGATATTTTGCTTGAGCTCAGCAATACGAGCTACACTTCTCTATATGAGAGCCTTGATGAACCTGGCCGAAGGTACTTCATTAACAAGCCTTACTTAAGTTTTATCTAATGTGCAGTATTTTAATATTTTGTTGTTCTTTCTTTGAATTGTACAATGGATTGCTAGTATGAATGATAAAGTATAATATTATAAATTTTCTTTGATACTTTACTGGCGCTCTAAAACTCTTTATAAACAAAGGATTTTTTTTATTTTTGGCGGGTGGCTACTGAGCACTATGGTCTCAGATTAAGTTCTTTCTTGAAACTTTTCAAGTGAATATGGTCTTAAATCTAAATGTTTTACAATATTTTGATTCTCTTTCTTATAATTTGTTGATAGCTTCTTGTTTTTGAGGTTGAATGATTTTGCCAAAAGAAACATTGTTGTTGCTATTGATCACAGTAGTGACAGCTGACATGATGGGATGGGTGAAGTTTCTCTTTTGCATTTGCTGTATTGTACGGTACCCTTAGAACCTTTCTATGTTTCACAACATTTTAGGTATACCACAAAATCAAATTTTAATGCAAGTGTCCGATCTAACCCGAGAGCTTAAAATTTTAAAGACAAGAATAGACCGTCTGACGGTGATTAAATTACAAGTATGATCACTAAATTGTTATAAATAAAAAATTATCATTTAAGAAAAAAATTATCTATTGAAGAAAAAATTTTCTATGTCCAAGAACAATGAAAGAGCTATAAAATTCTAAAATCAAAACTAAGGATCGCCGCAACATACGTGGATATATTGGATTTTATAACGCATTTATATACACACTAAAAAACATGAAAATCATATCATTCAAAACATGAAAACTACACCGAGATTCTAAATCCAATATTATAAAAGTACATACTCAAAACATATGTACAAGATCCCAAAACTATTTTACAAAAGCTATACAAAGATACACCTGACTACTTGCCCCAGTGCTTGTTGCCCCTATTTTAAAGGCAACAACGAAGAATGGGCAACAACGAGCTCAACGAAATAATCAGGACTAATATAAGATTTTATAACTGGAAAAGAAACAACGTACATGCTCGTATGAAACTGTACACGTCTACACATAAGTCATAACATGACAACACAGTAGATAACATGAAAGAGAGCAGGTAGTGTAAAAATCAATACTGCACTGTAACGTATAAGTCGTAAATATGAAGTCGTAAGTATGAAATTATAAGTCGTAGGTATAATAAAAAAGATATTTATATGCTGTTTATCATATATAATCATAGTAATGTCATTTCATAGAGGTTATTTCATGACAATGTCACTTGTTTATGTATACGATTCAACTATTTCCATGTCATTTCATATAGGTCATCACCCTAACCCGAGGCTATATAATCTATTGATAAATGTTGGGCTTCCTTCAACATAGCTATTATCAATTGCCCCGCGCTTTCCTAACTTTCTGTCACCATCTAACCCAACGGTTCCTAGACTTTCGTCTTCGTGTAAATATTAAGAGTTAAGAATACTACATCTCTGTATTGTGTACTTGCAAACAATTAGATAATAGTCTACCCATAACATTACTCATATTGTTTCTTAACATATAATACCTATAGCATATATTAATAAACATTCCATATGCATGTATGAATTATAAATGAATACCTGTGGCGTGTCATAACATGATATAACATCACATGTATAGTAGAAGAAGTCAACTTGTATTCATACATTTCCAAGCTAGTACTCATCTAAAGTATGTAGAAATTTCTAAATGCATCATTGTCAAATAAAAATCATATGAAAATTTATAGAAGATTTTTTTCTTAAATTAACATAAGATTATTTTACCTGACTTGACGGAGCAGCCCTACAACGAGCTCTCACATGCTCGTCTCAAGCTCGCTACCTCGTATATACAACCCGAGATTTCAAAAGCATCGTACGATTTCATAAAATTTTGGCTCATAACACGCATTAACCAAAAACGTAACTTATTCTCCCAAAACATACCTCAAATCGGCTTCTCAACATAAATTCATCTTTTTGAAGTCACCTATTTCTCTCCCCAACTCTTCCTAACCTCGTATTTTTTTACTTTCCCCTAGCTGATTTGGTGCCAAAACCCTTACACTTTTGAGGCTCTCGACACAAGATCGACACCTCCAACGGCTACCAAAAACATAAAATGCGTAAAATACGAGACAAACTTCAATACGAAAGGGGGAGGAAGGAAATTAAAGTCTAAAATAGTGTAAAAAAGGGATTCATATCTTTTAATTTTGTCCCCGAAGCACTTGCTGCGAGCTGTGACCTCTTTGTGACCGCTCGGTTGCTACTCACGCCCCTTGCAATGTAGCAAAGGTCGCAACTCATTACCGAGCTGTTGCCGTGTCAATGTAACGAGGGAGAGGGGGAATCAAGAGAGAGAGAGAAGGGATTTAGGAGAGGGGAAGGAAATTGAAGCTCATAGACCTATTTGACCGAACAAATGGAATAAAAGGCGTGGATTCCAGTTGTGAATATTGTTGTTGCGGGATTAATGGTAGCATTAGTGATAATCAAAGTTTAATTAATTTAATTTTACTTATAACTTAAACATTTTATGTGTCCCAACCCTTTAGGAATGCATGCATGGTGTTTTATATTGAATTGATCGTTTTCATTCATTGAATTTTATAAAATTATTTCGATCAAATTTCAAGAGATGAAAAATTTGGGATACTTTTTCAAATTAGCGTACTTGCTTTCTAAACTTTTAAGCATTACAACTTTCCCCTCCTTACTTCGTCATCAAACGAAATATTTGACTTTACATGAATAGAGAAGGATATTTTTCTCGCTTTTCTTCTTTTTTTCTATGTAGCTTTCTTTTCAGGCATTTGCTTCTACTTTATCTTGACAAATGAGATTTGTCTATTTCTTAGCTTCTTAATATCAAGTTCTATAATGCTTTCAAACTTATCAATATATGATAGATTTTTCTGTATTCTGAATTTAAAATTTATTTTCTTAGCATTAAAATGTGAAACACATCGTGAATATCTGATATATTCGCAGGTAATGTTAATCTATAGGCAACTGGATCGGTCTTTTCTATAATTTCAAAATTACCGATGTACTTAGAACTCAATTTGCTTCCTTTACCAAATCTAGTTTTACCTTTCATTGGCTTGACTTTCAAAAATAAGAAATCTCCAATTTCCAATTTGATTGCCTTGTGCTTTAGATCGTAGTATTTATGCTATCGATGCTGAGCAACTTTCAATGTGTCTAATTAATTTGATTTTTTTTGTGGCTTTATCAACCAGCTCAAGGCCTAACATTTGACGTTCACCCACTTCAACCCAACTCAATGGAGTTATGCTCTTTCTGTCATACATTGTTTCATAAGGAGCCATTGTGATATTGGACCGATAACTATTATTATAAGCGAAATCGATCATTGAAATGTGATCTTCCTAATTGCTTTTAAAGTTGATAAAGCAAAACCTTAATAAATCTTTAAATACTTGAATTGTTCTTTCTGATATTCCGTTAAATTCTGGATGAAATGTTGTGTTGAAATGTAACTCTGTACCCAAACATTATTAAATGCCTTTCTACAATCTCGATGTGAATCATCTGTCTCAGTCGAAATCATAACTTTTGGAATACCGTACAATTTAATAATTTCTTTTACATACAATCTGATCAACTTTTACACTGAATCTATCTGCTTGATTGGCAAGAAATGAGCGAACTTTGTTAGCTTATCAATAATAACCCAAATACTGTCATGACCCTGTCTAGATCAAGGAAATCATATAACAAATTCATAGCAATTTTTTTTTCATTTTCATTCAGATAACGACAATGATTGTAGCAATCCGTTTGGTCTTTGATGTTCTGTTTTCACAATCTGATAAGCCTGATATTGAGATACATATTCAACATCTTTTTTCATATTTGACCACCAAAATGTCAACTTTAATTCTTTTTACATTTTTGTGCTACCTAGATGAGTTGTGTTGCCTGAATAATGAGCTTCATGTAAAATTTCTCATCTCAAATCAGAATCAGCAGATACCCATATCTGCAGCTTATATCTGATATCCCCATCTTAATTGATTGCCATGTCAGACCTCTTTCTTGATTGAAGTGGTTTAAGGAGTTTCAAATATTCACTATTACCTTTCTGAACTACTTTGATTCTATTTACCAAAGTAGTTTACACTACCAATTGATGTAAATACCCATTATTTGATGGTCTTCTAACTTCCAACTGTAGGGCATCACTTTTTTTAATCAACTTTGGCCTCTGAGTGGTAGTTCAACTTGCACTACCTGTGGATTTACGACTTAATGCATCAACAACTACATTTTGACGCGAGGCTTTCCCCTGCATGAACATGGTAATTGAAGGAAGCAAGCCAGCCAGCTGCCAATCAATGTAAATACTCACTATCTTATGGTCTTCTAACTTCCAACTATAGGGCATTAATTTACTTAATAAAATCTAACCTTTGAGTGATAGTTCATCTTGCACTGCCTGTGGATTTATGACATAATGCATCGATAACTACATTTTGATGCAGGGCTTCCCCCGCATGGACACTGGAAAGGGAGTTTCCCACACGATTACGGGAAGCAAGCCAGTCGGCTGAAATGGCTGGCATAGGGGACCGGTCCGAGCGGTCTGATCCAGGATTTCAAAGGGTTCGTGCCGCCTTTCCTTTTGCATTTCGTGCCCAGATCGAGCGGGATTTGGGGAAAGGCGACATTACCGCCTGACCTTTTCCCCTCCCTTTTCTCGTCGCCTTTCCTTTTTTATTTTCCACCTAGCTAGGTCTATTTATGTGCTTCTTTTCTAGTTTAGAGGGAGTTTTTGCTGGAGTTGATTTCGGATTTTCTGTGTGGAATCATTTTCCCAGTACTAGGACTGTATCTGAGGAGGTGGTAGTGCTTCGGTTGTATCCTACTCTGAGGTGGTGATTGTACCTCCTATTTTATCTTCCCTACTTCGTCTTCTCCATTTCCCGTAGCAGCCGACCATCCCCAACTGCTTCCTACTGTGTTGCTGATCCTGATTCTGCTGCAGCAACTTGCTGTCCCGCTCTTCGCCTCCACTTTTTCTAGCAGCTAGCTGTCCCAACTGCTATACCGCTGTTCCCAATTACTGCTGCACCTTTCTGACTTGCTACCGTACCTTCCAACCAACCTCCACCGCCTTTGGGGGACACTCTCGAGGTGACCGTTTGTGTCATTTGTGTTTTGGTGATGTTATTTTTAGTTGGTGTGTGCTGTAAACCTCGTTTTCTATTAATAAAAGTTAATTTTTGTGGTTTGGGTATTTTCTCCTCCGATATCATTTGTTATCAGAGCTAGCCTAATTCTAGTCCCATTTTAGTGTTTCTTAGCATCCGCCGCCACTCAAGCCACCCCCACAAAAAATTTGTTGTTTCCTATCCCCAACCATAGCCAAAATTTTTTACTTAACCCTCAATTCCCTTTGCTGATTTTTAAAATAAGCAGTCCTAAGTTAAATTTTTAAACCTCTCTCACCTCCCAACTCTAAACCTTAGCTATGCCACTAATTAGATAATACCCAGGTCTTCCCGAAAGGAGATACAACGAGGATCCGCTGACTTCCGGTGGTGGATTACCGACATTGAGGATGAAATTCAATAGGAGGTTACCCTCGACAGTGATCGGGAGAGTCGAAGGGGAGATCGAGAGAATTTGAGGATGAAGTAGGAGACGGTAACATTTCCTACCCGCTTACTACAGACATAAACTTCAGACACTAGCTTCAAAAGTGGATGGACCACACTACCGAGCTACCCTGACATCTTACAGGTAGGGGTCAACCTCAGGATCTTATAACTCGGGTGCACTAAGGGGAACACCGAAGACAACCCTGTCAGAGGACAAACTGAGTCAGAATAGAAAACATCTGAAACTAGGCGACATCTCTAAATTTGTCACAGCTAGAAAGTGTTGTAAGTGCCATGGATTTATGACATTTGGAATCAGAATGCACTTCCAAGGGAGATCTGTTTCACCGAGTAGGGTATTGTTGAAAAATTGGGTAATGACAGTTGATACGGGAGAAGTTGAAGACTTCCAGGAATATTTTTCACTTGTGAGGAAGAGACGTCACTAGTTGCAGCTAGCGAGGAAGTGGCGCCACCAGTTCCAGTGGATCCCGAGATAGAGATTCCAGCTGAGGTAATAGTAGTCGTTCTAGAATGTAGTGACCTCAATGTAATGAACGTTCAAAGAGAGTATGAAATTGTGGTACCTCAAGATATTGTTTTGCAGGCGTTGAGAAAAACTACATAAGGATTGACTTTGGAGGTCCATAAGGATCACGAGCATGAGGAGTTGATGTCGGATACAAGGCCGCCACAAATACAAGAAATACAACCTTTTCTGATGATAATACATCTTTCTGAGTTATCTCTATGGGGGAAGGTCCAACATTTTCGAAGAGGAGTCATTTGGTGCCATGTCGGGAATATCACGTGGAGTTATTCAGAGTCTATTTCCTGTTCTGCATGGTGCCCCACATCAGATGTCCAAACAAGAGAGATGAACTCCAGCGTTGCAATGGGCCCAAGGAGCTTGATGGGGATAAAAATTTTGTAGTGGAATCCATGTCCTATCTGTAGGGAAGAGGTCTCTTTTGAGGAGGAGCTAGCGAGAGTGGCACAACCTGTCACAGATTTGAAGCCAGAGTGAATTTCTCCTCACATACTAGCTTATCCGTTGCACCCAGCCGAGTACGAAGATTGGAAGAAGCAGGTTACAACTAGGTTGTTGCATCACTTGATTCATAGTAATACCTGTCTATCTACAATTCTAGCTCAGGTCGTGCCAAAGGTGGACGGATATCTCTTCTATCAAAATGTGCTTTGGAGCAACCACGTCTACTTGTTCGATATGCCAGAGGACTCGGCATCGTGCCTCGCGGAGCCTGAAGCTTCGACGAATGTGGTCATAGCTCCCCCAACTCCGGGAGACTGACACTGGGCTTCCTTCGCATGGATGCGGGAATGGGAGTTTCTTGCACGATTGCTGGAAGCATGCTAGCCGGCTGAACCGACTGACATATGGGGCTATTCTAAGATTTCAGAGGGCCGAGCAACGTCAAGTGGTCCATGCCGCTTTTCCTTTTGCATCTCCCGCTCGGATCAAGCAAGATTTGGGGAGAGGCGGCATTGCCGCCTGATCTTTTCCCCTCTTTTTCTCGTCGCCTTTCCTTTCTTATTTCCCACTTGGCTAGGTCTATTTATGTAATTGTTTTCTATATTTAGAGGGAGTTTTTGCTGTGATTTGATTTCAAATTTCTTGTGTGGAATCATTTTCTCTGTTCTAGGGCTATATCCAAGGAGTTGTTGGTGCTCTGACTGTATCTTACTTCGAGGTAGTGATTGTATCTCCCCTTTTATATTCCTTATTTTGTCTCCACCGTTTCCGTTGCCCCTTGCATTATCGATCCTGTTTCTGCTCAGCAACTTGCTGTCCCGCTCTTTTCTTTCCACTTTTCTCTACAACTAGCCGTCTGTCCCACTGCTCCCATATGTTGTCCCATCTTCTTGGCTTGCTACTCAACCTTCTAACCAACCTCCACCACAATTGGGCACACTCTCAAGGTGTTTGTTTATGTCATTTGTGTTTTGGTGATGTTATTTCTAGTTTGTGTGTGTTGTGGCCCTTATTTTTTATTAATAAAAGTTAATTTTTGTGGTTTGTGCATTTTCTCCTCCGACGTCACATTTGCTCGGCCCGAAAAATACTGTATATTCAGATCATAGTCTTTGATCACATCTAACTATCTTCCTTGCCTCAATTCAGTTACTTTTGTTTGAAAATGTATTTCACTTTAATGACCAATGAATACTTCGTATTTTACGCCATACAAATAATGTCGCCAAATCTTAAGAGCAAATACCACATTAGCTAATTCCAGATCATGCGCATATAGTTTCTTTCATGCAGCTTCAACTGTTTCGATGCATAGGCTATTTTTTTTTTATTCTGCATTAAAACCATATCAATGGGTAGAGCCCTTGATAACAGAAAGAGATGCTGTGTATGAATCACTCACATATTCTTTTTATTCTGCATTAAAACACAACCTAAGCCTCAATGATGCGTAACTATAAATCTGGAATCCTTCTGTGCCTGATGAAAGAGCTAACATTAGTGCAGTTGTCTTAATGATGCGTAACTCTTGAAAATTGTGCTCACATTCTGCTGTCCACTCAAACTGGACATATTTTCTCATTAGCTTGGATAACAACATAGCAATTTGTGAAAAAATATTTGACGAACCTCCTGTAATATTAAGCAAAACCAAGAAAACTACGAACCTCTATACTATTATTTGGAGTAAGTCATTCCATAATTGTCTTTATCTTCTAGGATCTACTGAAATTCTTTGACCACTGATGTGTCAAAAAATGCAATGCTTCACAGCCAAACTTCACATTTAAAAAATTTTACATATAAATGATTCTGTCTCAATAGTTGCAATACAATCCTCAAATACTTAGAATGATCATTATCAGTTCTTGAATATATTAAAATATTATCAATAAAAATGATAACAAACTGGTCCACATAATGAAAATTGCTGGAATATTGGTTAAGCCTGAAGACAATTAAGAATTCAAAATAATTATACCTGGTCCTAAAAGCTATTTTAATTGTACCTATTTTCTTGACTTTGACTTGATGGTATCCCGATGTCAGATAAATTCGGGAAAATACAATAGCACATTCTAATTGATTAAATAGATCTTTGACCCTTGGCAAAAGATATTCGTATTTGATTGTCACCTTGTTCAGCTCTCTATAATCAATACATAACCTCTTGGATCTATCTTTTTTCTTGAAAAATAACACTGGAACACTATAAGGTGAATTGTTTGGCCTAATGAAACCCTTAACTATCAATTGCTACAACTGACACCACAATTCTTGCAATTCCCTTGGAGCCATTCTATATAGAGATTTGAATATTGCAGATGTTCCTGACTGTACATTATTGCTGAACTCAGCTTCTTGTTATGGCGATAGCATTGACAATTATTCAGGACATACATAAAAAAATTCTAAAATTACTAGGATTTTCTTCAATTCTTGTACTTCTTTATTCAACACTTTTAATTTGGCTAAGATAATTAGTTCACCGCTTCACAAATACTTCACAACATTTGCTGCACTAATCAAGAACAACTGTGCATTTCGACCAGAAAGAATATAAAATAATTTTTCATCAGTTTATTTGAGTTTCACTTGCTTTTTCCAACATTCAATTATAACAAATTGCTTTACCAAGCAATCCATCCCCAGAATGACATCAAATGTCTGAATTGATATGATAATCAACTCTGCTGGTAACTTCTTATCATGAACATGAACATGCATTACACATTTTTTTATTGACATAAAAATTACTTCTCGAGGGCATAATAACACAAAGTAGGAGTAAAATGCATAAAATCATCATGTAAATTGACAACAAGCTCATAAAAAATAAAGCAATGTGATGCACCTGAATTAAATAGAACAGTGCCAAGCTAATATTGAATTAGGAGCGTACCTGCAACTACTTGAGATTCTTTGGCTTTTTGATGAGTAATTGCAAAAACTCGGTCTTTTACTAGTTTCAATTTTGCGTTATGAAGTTTCACCCTTCATTTGCATTAAAGAAATTCTCAAAAACTGAGTTCTGTTGGATTTACTACCTTTTAAATATTTCTAGGGCTGTCCCTGTACATGAATTGTCTATGATCCACTATCTTTCTTTTTTTCTTGTAGACAGTTCATTTGAATATGCCCTGATTGACCACATTTATAACAGTATCTGAACCAATCAAACACTGTCTAAAATATTTTTTTGCACATTTTTCACAAACAGGTTTTTCTGATTCGGGTTGCTTCTGCTTACTTTCTGATTTAATTTTCTTGATTTGGAAGTAGTCTCCCTTGCGGAAATTCTTTAGCTTGCTTGCGTAAAACTGCTATTGCTGATTGGAAAAATTCAACTCATTTTTGATTGTTATGGCCCTTTCGACTAGCATTGAGAAATTAATGATCTGAAATAGTGCTAAAGCCAACCTCATCTGATCTCTAACCATATAGAATTCTATGACATTTTCCTTTTAGGTGCTAATACTGTGAGTTGCATTTTTAGAAAGAGAAGTAAATTATGCCTTCTATTGCATAACAATCTTGGACACCTTAGTTAAATTGAAAAATACTTCTTGCGGCTCTAATTTGGCTTAAGACAGAATGAATCAATCTTTGAAGGCTCTGATTAAGTCATCTCATTGAATTTGTGGAAAAGGTATTTGCTGAAATTTTTCTTTATACTGCGTTTGCTACCACCTTTCTGCCTCGCCCTTTAGCATGACAGTAGCAAACACTACTTTTCTGTTTTTCGGACAAATCATACCATCCAAAATTTTTTCGGTCTTCAGGAGCCAATCTTCAACAACTGTAGGGTCAATGCACCCTTGGATGCAGTTGGCTTGAAAGACTGAAATATCTTCAAGTGTCAATTCGCTTTTGCCCCAGGTTTAGATCTGGACCCTGTATTAGTGAAAAATCTTTCGATAACAACCATTTTTTTGACCATTTGTTATATCAATTGTAATATACCCTATAACTCAGTTGTTTTGGTGTCTGCAATTATCTTATTTTGATTTTCATTTCTGTTCAAAACATTTCTAGATCATACTTCTTATTATGCACCCGACCTACGAGATTGATCCTCAGTACTTTTAGGTTTTCTTTCGAAATATTTTTTTGTCTTGGTACAATTTATTATTTAAATACAATTTATCATATAATATTATGTTGTGCATGCATGATAACTTAAGTCGTATTAGATACCCACCCCAAATTCATCAACTTATAGCTTTGTATAATCAATTCATATTTGGTCTCTTTTTTATTTCTTCTAAATCCAACACGCTTCTATCATTCCTTTCATCCAATAATCATGTTTTGATGCCACTTTCTGTTACACTCGAACTAACCCCCTGGTAAGTCAATCGAGGTGCAACAAATGATGGTTATTTGGTCAGACTAACTTTGACCAGTGCTCATCCTGACTTGTATAATCAATACCTAGTGAGTGATGAATTCGTCTAACTAGATCATGGTAACATACATGATACATTGAATTTTATAACTCATTCATATACATTCTCGGGAGCATTGAAATTATATCGCCAAAAACATACAATTTATATAGAATTGCTAAGGGTGCATTTGGAGGAGCTTAGTGGCGTTTTAAAAATGCTACCGGCAGTTGGAAATCATGTATATCGGGCGTTTTTAAAAACGTCGTTCTCAAGTTTACATTAAATGCGACCCGCGCTTTATTTGACTGAAAGACAAATCTCGCCCTCGATCCCTCTGCCCTAACTCTCGTTCGCCTTCGTCTGCCTCCTCCTCTTGCACAGATCTCTCAACCCCATCGCCTTCGTCTGCCTCCTCTCGTACGACTATCAACCTTTCGCTCGTCTGTAAGATTCATAACTTTTTCTTCGCTTGGAATGGTTTGTAACTTGCGATACTTTCCTGTGAGGCTTGAAATTTCTGCTTACGCTATTCCTTAGATGGTGCCAGCCGACGAGCAGGCCTTTACATGGATGCTTGCTTTACGGGCATGTTGGATTCATAAAGTTTATCTGTTCAATTGAATTGCTCTCTACCATTTTATTTAAATATTAATTTTGGAGCTGGATGTTCCTCTAACAGATTTCACTACTTGGGAGAAAAAGTTTCAAGGTGTAGAGTATAATATTTTTTGAACAGGCCTTTACGTAATGATTTCATCTTCAATGCCAATAAAGAAGAGGATCTGTTACAGTAATGGAAGAATTAAAAAAGATTGGATGTATCCATAAAGATGTAATTATTCCGTAGAAAAAAGATTATTAACAGAAGATATGGATGTATCCAATATAATAAAAGTATGTATCTAAAATTTCTCTCTAAAAATATCATGCAAAAGCTGTATGAAGACACACCTGACTACTCGTCTCGGTGCTCGTTGCCCATACCTGAAAGGTAATAATAAAGAATGAGCAATAATGTGCTCAAAGAAATAATCAATGGTCTGTGGATTTTGACCCACAAACGACAGTGCCAATCATTCCGCTTTGGATTCACCTCCCTGGTATGAAAATTTGATTATTTTTCTCAAAAATTATTGTACTCTATTGCCTCAGCTTATGGTAAGCCACTCAAGATGGATATTCCTACTTTTAATTTTTCCCGTCCATCTGAAGCCAGAGTATTTGTTGAAAGAAACATTACTTCTTCTGCTTCTGAGGAAATTTGGTTAAACACACAACACCATAAAATTTTGACAGAAGGTAGAGATTGAGCCTTTTTCCTTCATATTGTTTGAATTGTCGTATGTTCTTCCACTCCAGTTCTCAATGCCATCATCTACAACCCCACCTCAGACCAAAAAAGTAAAGTGCTCCGCTATAGGCAGTGATTCCATCTCCTCCTGATCAGCTCCAAGTTATTGACACTATTGATCATCAAAATGATACACCTGAAGACGTCATTATCCCCGCGGACAATATGCAACCATTCAGTCTCCACACAATGCTGTAGCTCCCCCGTCTTTGAAACCTCCTATCGTGCAGGCGAGGGAGATTCTTCAGACTCCGCCTGCCTTAGAACCTATCACTGATATTACAAATGAAAATACTTCTACTGCTTCACTACCTCATAAGGTCCAGAAAGATGTCAATATTACTCAAACTCATGGGGATCATGATGTGCAACGACCTATACCTGTCTGACCACTTTTGGACCAATTCATTGATCAGATGAGTCAATCATCTGATAAGGAATGACAGGTCTACACATCTAGGAAGAAGAAGAATGATGGAAACCTACTTGAACTCATAAATCTGATGGATGATACTTTGGTTACTTCGGGTAATGGTACGCACCTTACCAATTTGTTAGCCGGCTCCCTTCCGAGAACTAGGGTAGAGGGAGGACTAAAGTGGGGCGTCCCTAACACTTTTACTCCTGTTGGTGGTTTTTTATTATTATGTGTCTTTGCTTTATTGGGTTGTTGTGTTGTATTGTGTGAGTTGGGCTTTCTTTTATGTCCTCTCATACAACCTGTCTGTACATTTTCTTCTTTAATATATTAGCCCTTGGGCTTTTTTAAAAAGAAAAAAAATAATCAGAGTTTACATAAAATTTTATATATAGAAAATAAACAACGTGAATGCCCGTATGAAATTGTACATCTCTATACACTAGTCATAACATGCTAGCACAATGGAAACATGAAAATAGAGCATGTAGCATACAAATAAAAACCGTAGTGTAACATATAGGTTGTAAACATGAAATCATAAATATAATAAAAAACATATTCATAAGTATGTTTATAAGTTATTTATCATATATAATTATAACAATTTCATTTCATAGTCATATCACTTGTTTAATGTATATGACTAAACTATTTTCACGTCCTTTTATAACAATAGTTGTCATTCTGCCCTAAAGGCTATATAAATTATCGATAAAGGTTTGGCTTCTCCCATCATAAAAATTACCAATAGCCCACGCATACCCACAGTTCTCAGAGTTCGTCTCTGTATAAATATTAGGATTTGGAAATTCTGCATTGTAGTTATAAACACTCATGTAATAGTATGCCCGTAACATTTCTCATGATATTTCTTAAAACATAATACCTGTAACATAGATTAAGAAACATTTCATATACATGTATGAATCATATGAATACCTGTAATGTATCATAACATATCATAACATCACATATATAGTTAAAGAAGTCAACTTGTAATCATACATTTCCGAGCATGTACTCATCTATAATATGCAGGAATTTCTAAATGCATCCGTGTCAAATGAGAAATCATATGAAAAACTATAGAAGATTTTTTTTTTAAATTAACACAAGATTTTTCACCTGACTTGGAGGAGCAACCCTAAGACGAGTTCCCATACGCTCGTGTTGAGCTCGTTGCCTCATATAGATAGTCTGAAAATTCTTAAGCATCACGGGTTTTCATAAAATTTGGGCTCATAACCTGCATTAACTCAAAACATAACTTATTTCCCCAAAACATACCTCAAATGAGTTTCTCAGCATAAATTCGTCTTTCCAAAATCGTCTATTTCTCTCCCCAACTCTTCCTAGCACCCTATTCTTCACTCTTCCTCTGCTGATTTCGCGCTAAAACCCTTATGAAAGCTTGCAAACCATTTTTGATGCTTTTGACACAGGATCGACGTCACTAAAGACTGTCAGAAATGAAAAATGCTTTAAAAATGAGGCAAACTTCAGTACAGAAAGGTGAGGAGGGAGATTTAAGTCTCAAATAATGTGAAAGAGGGATTCATTCCTTTTAATTTCGTCCCCGATGCCCTTGCCGTGAACTGTGGCCTCCGATTTGTTGCTTGCACCCCTTGCACTATAGCAAGGGTCATAGCTCCTCTATCGAGCTGTTGTCAAGTCGATGCCTTAATGGAGAGTGGAAAATGAGAGAGAGAGAAGGGATTCAGGAGAGGGGAAGGAAATCGAAGCTTGTAGCCCTATTAGACCGAACGAATTGAATAAAAGGTATGGATGTTGGTTGTGAACAGTGGAGCTGCGAGATTAATAGGATTATGGATAATAGAAGTTTAATTAATTTAATTATACTTATAACTCCAATGTTTTATTTTCTAATCCGTTAACAATTGTCATACTTGATTTCTTAGTGCATTTTTGGGATCACTTTGTATTCTATTTTGTTTTCATTTTTAGTCTGTCTTATTTTTATTTTCTATTTTTAGAAAATGTATTTGATACTGTTATGATTTATATGTTTTTAAAATTAAAAAAAATAATAAAATACATTTGGTTGGGTAATTTCTATTTTTTTTAAGAAAAAAACTACTACTTATGAAATGGTTGGGTCTACGTACACTCCAGCATTAAGCTTTACCTCCAATGACGTATATGACGTCTTCCTTGCTCTAACGAACAAGAAACATTATCTGTGGGCGGGTAGGCAGCAAGCGGCGGTGTGCGCCGAGTGGCTGCTGAAGCTGGCTGGGGCAGGCATCGACCGACGACAACTGGCGCCAGACGATGCCTTCAGCTGTTTGGCGGGCAGCGACGAGGGGCAGAGGCTGCGCCGGGCGAAAACCGACAAGATGAAGGCAGGCGAGCGTGGGCCAGCTGTGGCGGCTGGCGGCGGGTAGCAGAGCCTCGCACAAAAAATCATCCGAAAAACGTGTTTTTAAAACACCAAAAATACAATTTCTTTGTTTTTGATGTTTTTAAAACAAGTTTTTTATGTGTTCTGAAATAAAATTAAAAAAAATAAAAAAATGAATAAACAAACATTATATTTGAGTTTGTTTATTGTTTTTTGTTTTCAAAAACAAATTACAGAAAATAGAAAGTGATCTCAAACAGAGCCTAAACTTTTGGGCATTACAAGTTTATTTTCAGCTATTGTTTGAGGTGGAAGAAATCTCATAAACATGTGTACATTGGTGTTCTTATTTAGTATCATAAAGGATGAACTTCTTCGTTCGACATCACCTGCGAACTTTCTTATATACATCTTTTCATTACATGTTCGTAATATGTATTATTTTTTATGAGATATTATATGTTTATCTGCTAATGACTGAAATTTAGAAGTTATGCTATAATCATATACTATCTTACTTAGAGAAACTATTTTGTAGCCATCCATATAATAATGTTGACATGTATGTTTCTTTCTCAAAAAAATAAAATATTAGTTATAACATAAAATAAATTGTTATTGAATGTAAATACGGCTCTAATCGAGTTGTGTTTGTCCTGCATTGGACTTGACTTTGCTATATTATGAGTTGTTTATATATGACTTGAGCTCGAGCAGAGCTTTCACATATATCTTCATTTTATTAAAATTTTTAATAATTGTATTTGACTTATACTTGATTTGTTTATATTAGTTGAATGAGTTTTTGAACGAGTTAAATGAGTACTTGATTTTCATAAAATTTATTAACAAATAATTCTACAAATCCAAACATATAAGTAATTAAATTAATTTTGAATTAGTATCCAACTTATTTATACAAATTAAATAAAATAATAATAAGCTACTGTTAAGAAATAAAGAAATAAGAAGCGATTGTATTGAATTATATTATATCGTGATAATAATTTATAAATTATTTATTAAACTTATAATTAAATAAGTTCTAATTAATCATATTTTTTTAAAAGATATATCATATATGACATAATTTATCATGGATTTACTTTAGGGCATTTAACTTGTTACTTATTAAACTATAAACGAATTTGTTCGTGAACATACATAAACAATTTGGACTGTGTTTAAATTTGGTTTATTTAACTTTCGAGTTTTTAAAAAATCTTCTGAAGTTGGGCTTTATTGGCTCTACTTGATCAAGTTGGTTTCGCCAGAATCGTTAGCTCAGTGCTGCAACAAATTTATGATTGACTCCTATATTGCTTCGGGCCTTCTTCCTTTACGTGATTAATTGATCGAGTTATATCGTTGCTCGATCACAGAAACTCACGCAAATAGCTTCACTCACTTAATTGTTCATCATTGTTTGACTTCACTAAGAAACTTGATCTTGCTTGAGCTCGTCCGACATGCACTTACTCACTGGACTCGCATACCATCTTTCTCTCAAGCACTCTGTGCTTTGCATTAGGTGAAATCATCCACTCCGTCTCTTATGCTCCTTCGTTCTTTGGAAATTGAGGTGCATTGGTTCACCGTTCTACTTTGTCCACCTTATTTGCCCCTTCAATTCCTTGCCCTCACTCCTTTGCCTACTCTTCCTCTCTCGCTATCGATTATGATTTATGGGAGTTAAGACGCGCATGCTCTCTCGTTTTTTCCTTTTCATGATTGCCTTCTTAACTTATTAATGACTGACAGTTGGTTGGATTTTTTTTTCTAGGATATTACAGGAAGATAGTAAACCTGATCTTATATTATAAATGAGAATTTCTATAGACATCTTATGTACAATATTGCTTTCCCAAAAAACAGGGGATAAATGAGCTGATACTAGCATAGGAATGTGCTTAGCTTGATAACCTATTTGCTAAGCTCGAATGCCACTCATACTTACTCAACATAATTCAAGCTTGAACTCAAACATGGGATATTAACCTTCAATGTGAATTGTATTTCTATCATAGAGATTGTTCACAACAATTTTAAGTTTTAATTTGAATACCTAAACCACACTATCATAGAAGGAGAAGAGGGGTGGCCTTCTTTTGTCAGCAACAATAGTTGAGAATGTCTAACATTACTTTAATTTTAAATCTAGTAAAGCTTTTGGGTGTTTCGTCATGCTCTATTATGTGAATGATTTTTTTATCGTGGATGTTACGTGATGTCCACATTTTGATTATTTTGTGGAATTATCTGCTACTCTTGTTTGAGTTGTGCTTTCACAGATTTATTTTCTCTACGTGAACTAATCTACTCTATTTTCTCTTGTTCTATTTTTGGATAATCACTTCATGAGGATTTTGATATTTTGCTAAACTCTCTAGGATAGTTGTGCCTAGGGTCCTAGTATATATGGATGTTATTATCCGTATAAAGAAGATTTATATTGAATTTACATTTGGTTACTAGTAGAAGATAGATTTTGCGAAGTTTTTGATCAAAACTTCTTAGGATGCTGCAGGGCTAACCTAGAATTGCCATCCTTGCAACCATGCAAAAGGTATCAATCAAATGATCTAAAAAATTCTTCAAATATAATGGTTGTAGTTCTGATTGTTTATGATTTGATTTGTAGTCAAAACATGGAACCACTTTAGTTCTTAAAGGGATAAAATATTCTTAGAGCCATAAAATCTAGGGAAAAGGATGTATAAAACTTCAAGACAAATTTGAGAAAGGTATAAGAAAACTCTTCAATGAAGAATGCTATCAAGAGGAAGGAACTTGAATCATCTTTGGGTTGCATCTGAGTTGGTGGTGCATAGGAGACACTTCATGGGATTAAAAACATATACAAAGAAATTATGTTATTGAAAATATCCAGCTGGTCAGAGGAATCAACAAATGCTCTTACAGGTCTCGAGCTAATGAACTTTAAACTTCAATGTTTCAACTTCCTCCAGTATTTTGTGGAGAAGGGAATTTTGTGTGAATGAATGGTAGCTTGAGGTTAAATGCTAAGGGAACATCCTTGATTTGAACCCCCATGCTGTTACTGGTAAAGTGAGAAGCTTATTTGGCAAAGGAGACTTGCATGACTTCAGCAGGCTGGGTATTTACTGCAAAGGCTCTTCATGTGGTAATCAAATTAGCGTTGGTTAATAAAGGCATTACTTATAGAGGAACCGGTGGGGTAGAATTTAGGTTGAGAATGAAACTGATTTGGAGCAGCATCATTTGGTGGATGTTGATTTACCATAGATTCTTTTCACTCTAATAAAAACAGATTTTTCCACAGATGGCACTAAGAAATTTGAATGGTGGAACGTTACTTTTCTTTGCTAACCATGGAAAAAGTGACATTTAGCATTTCAAATTGAGAGATACGAGAAAGTATCGTGTTTTTGTTGCTCTATGAGGAAATATAGAATAAAAGAGAAGCATTGAGAAAAGTAGATAGATTTATAGTGGTTTGCACACTTTGAGAGAAAGCTAGTAAAATATTCCATCTTGCACCTATGTAGGATAACAACAATAATCTTGACTGTTTATAGGATTTGCTCTAGAGTGTTGAAAGGAAGAGATTCGAGTGAACTGATAAGATTACAATATTATGTCCAAGAGAAAAATACAAATGCAGTAGCTATTTTAGATGGGAAAACGAGAAGAGTATCTTTGGCCTCAGCGGTTTATTATTGAGAACTTGATGGAAGCTTTTAGTAATCATGTAAACAAAGTTTCCAATATTTAATAATGACTTGATTGCTTTTGTAAGTGAAAGGGAGAATACTCGAAGCATTGTGGTTTGGTTCTGTAGTGGAGAATGCAATATGAAAGCTTGGGAATTTTTCTCCTCATCCATATTCTGTAACCATTAAATGACTCTCATGATGGGGTATTTATAAATGTAAGGGATCTTTAAAATTTAGGTTTGCTAATGATGGTGATGTTGTAGAATAGTTCTTGTATCACTTAAAATGAGCAAATAGTTATGTCATACATAATTGTATTATAAAGCACCTAATTTGGAATTTGAATAAATCTCTATGACATAATACATTGATTGGGCATCATATCAATTGATGGTAAAGGCTCTCTTAAATAATGCTAGGAACAATGAATATTTTTACAATCTTGACATTCCCTAGGTACTCTGGAAGCAAAGAATGAATTGACACAGGCATGCATTCCTTGCCACGATGATAAATGCATTGTTCTGGTTCATGAATGAGCTTTAGTTGTGGTACTTCACATTTAATGTTTTGGCTTTGCTAGTGGCGAGGTCAATGCCAGAAATTTTCAATTAAGAATGCTAAAATTAAATCCAACCTTGCTCACTATTGTAGGATTTTGTTTAAGGTCGGGTTTAGGGTGAAATTTGAATTTGATTTAAGGTTAATTTCCTTTTTTTTTTTTTTTGAATAGATTAAATTCATTCAAAATTTAATGGCTAAGAATGAATTTTACCAGAACAATTTGCAGCCTTAGGCTAGGGAGCTTGTGTCACGACCTTGCTGGGGTCGTGCAACTTGTTTCCTTTTAATTAATACTTGCTATGATACTTGTTTAATATGAAATTCTTGATCTTTCTGACACATTTTTTAGGGTTAAATTTTATCAAGAGAATACACTATACTGATTATATGTTTCTTTTGCATGCCTCTCTTCGTGCACTTCCACCAGTGCAGTATATTAGGAGAGGTTGATATAATATATTAAGTTTATTGACTTTATTAAAAACTTTACCACTTATAGTCACATAATAATCTGAGTGAATGTAGGGTTAGGTTGCATATTTCAACCCTTCCTTAAACCCTACCTTGGTTGGAGCTAATGCATTATTAAGACCTCAATTTATTTTAAATGGTTTTCAAGCTCAATTCTTTCGTTGAAGCACCTTCTTAATGCTCAAAATGTCAAAATAGTGGTTGACTAGGCCAGTTTGTCTCACTTAACTGATAATTAAGTTTGACTTTGTTAGTCCAACATAGGCATTGTTTGGGCTTCTTATCATCCTAGAGGTAAATTTTGTCATCATCATTACCCTTGTTCCAACATCTTAGCTTTAGCTTTATGCATCCTCATTTATCATTCACAATTATGTTCTACTGTCTGAGTTCTTAACTTTATTCTTCACAAATCATTTTGAACTACTTCTATCTGCATAACCTTTGGTCCATCCCTTCTCTCTCATAATTCTTAGTAATTTATGTACTCATCTAATGATCTTATTTTTTATGCTTTATTTTACATGCCAAAACTCTTGAAGTTAAATCTGGAGGTAAGTTTTGTACTTGATGTATATCCATAGTGTGTTTAGGTTTCTGCCGAGGTGTATTATTACTTGGGTTTTGCATTGATGGATTCAGTATCTGAGTTTTAATAGTTTCTTCGGTTAAAAATTCTTGAGTAATTTGTTACTTGTTTTGGAAAACGGTTTGCCTTGCTATTTTTGTCATATTTACTAGGTCTTAAACTGGGTTTCTAATTATGTGTTTGTTATTGGTATATCAGGTTTAAATGTTTTTCTCTTTTGTTTGGTAACCTTTTGATGGCTTATCCTAATGTCTAATATGCCTACCATTTAGGATTTGCACTCAAAGAAACATTATCAAATTGAAAGGTCCAACTTTTCTTTACATAATTGGATGACGTGATATTGTCTATGTTTCATTCTTTCTACTGCAGAAGAGATCCATGTTTTCCCTTTTCTTCTGGTCATTATAAAAATACTAACTTGAAATCGTGAATTTGGTGCTGTTATGTATTTATTAATTAATGTATTAATCAGATTACTTTGCAATTCAAAGGTTTTGGGTTGGAGTGAGATTTCAGCATTTTCACTTTATTCGGAAGGTTGGAAGAGTGGCTTCCATGGAAGAATTTGCTATTGCATCATGGATGATTGCATGTGCGTGCCAGTCTGACTGCCAGGAAAATCTATTAAATTCGATGTTGTCTACTGAACCTTCTTGGCTAGAATTGCGCAATTTGGGTGTGGGATTTTGGTTGACGAATGTATCCCAGCTAAGGGCAAGAGTAAGAATGGGTTTGTCTTGGCCAGTCTTACATTTTTTAAGGTTATTGTATAATTTTATCTTGTTCGGCGAAAGGTCTTATAAAAAATTTTTTGACTTGATGAAAATACTTAAGATTTACATTTTTATTATCCCTCATAGTCTTACTGGTATTATATTGAAAATTGTTGATACATTAAATTAACTTATTCTCATTTTTGGCAAATTTATGCTTCAGGCTAATTTATTGTTTTGATACTTATTGATTATCTCATGGTTTTATGCTGCCAAGGTCTTGTAACGCATAGAATCAGAATGCCAGTTTACATGGGCCCGTTATTTATACTTTCAGGCCATTAGCACTCAAAATTTTTTCTTTAATCTGTGTTTTCGTACTTGCAATGGTGGGGTCTTTTCAGTTTTTAAAATAATACATCTTGCCTTCTACATCCACGCTGTTGAAGTTTGCAATGGTAGTGTGGGCCTTGTTTTTGGCATGAATAGGCACAAAGTTTACTCATAAGTAGCTCATAGAAAAATGCTTAATTTTTTTGCTTACGCTGTTCACTAAATGCAATCTATGCAGATTTTTAGAAGTGACATTCTGCATTTTAGAAGTAGTCGTCTAAGAGGAAAATTTTCAAATCATGTATACATTCCTTGCAGTTAGTTACGGACTGACATCAAGCTTTTCATTTTTCTGGAAGAGTGCCGGTGGCCTATTTCCTTTATAGATATTGGAGTTTGGCCATTTTAGGGCAATGAAAGTATGCTAGACTTCTTTTCCTTTAACAGAGCTTCATTACAGCTAAATTGAATTGTATCAATTACTATGAGTAAATCTTATGGTTATTATTTTGATTGTGGTAATCAAATGACTGGTATATCACCGTATGCAAACTTTTTTGAATAAAATCCTGGTTCTAGTATATTTAAACATCATTGAGCTACTGTTTGGGCCTTGAATATTCAATGAGCACAAGTTGTTCTTAACTTCTCCATTTAACTGTGAAGCTTGAACTTGAACATTCATGCTGGAGGCATAATCATACGACAAAGCTGTAACTGGAACTAATATTCTAAGGATTGATATAAGCATTCTCAAAGTAGCATAAATTCCCAAGGATGGAAAACATAATTAATAGATGTGGTATAAGTTTACAAAGTTCCTCCATTCGGAAGGTATTTTGTTTTTCTTTTATAACAATTGTTTCCTTGGGTTCTAAACAGAATTGTAAACTTTTGTCCCTTTTGCCTGCTCCTACAACCCTGTAGATTTGGTTGACTCTCCTCAAGCTTTCACATAAATATAAGCAAAATATCTGATTCCTTGTGCATGTATCTATTTAAAGTGAATCTCTTTTGTTTGTTTGTTTCTTTCCTGTTTCAATAAACATCTGAAGTCCATGCAAGCATTATTCGGAAAGGCTTATTGTATATTCTCTGCGGTGTTATTTCTTTTGTGCTATCTTTGAAGTGATTTTCTTGAATTAAATTGTCTGTATTCTCTGATCACGTCTATTCATGGTTGAAATACTTTTCTCAAAATTTTTTCTGAGCTTCCATGCTAACATTTCAGGTTGAAGCATCTTAATGTTATCCTTCCGTTTAAATTTTACAATGACACTCGAACAATAATTGCTAATAATTCAACACTTCTTCATTACTTTTCTTTCGTTTGTTATTGCTACAGATGGAGAAGCTAGCCAGACTTCAGTATCTCAAGCGGAAGAATCCCAAGGACTGTGCACTTTTATACTTAGCACTGAATAGGCTCCAAGTTTTGGCTGGACTTTTCAAGATCAGCAATGATGAGAAAGACAAAATTTTATTTGGATTCCTCTCAAGAAACTTTAAGGTACCATGCTGGCATAATGATATTTAATTGTGCCTTATGTTATGCACATTCTGGTCGGTGATTGAGTTAACGCATGCTTTACCAATTGATTCTTGCTTCAGGTTAGGCGTTTTATTTCTTGGATGAGCTCATTCTAGTCATAGGTGGTTTGCTTGTATATGAATATTTTAAATTTATTTGTTAAAATATGACTTTTCATATGTAGAAAATTAAACGATGGAAAGAATTCTCAAGAAATAGTTAGGGGGCGGGTGGCGGCCGGGGGTTTTTTGGGGGGGGGCTATAGATACAAATCCTGGATGCATTACAAAATTAAAAATAAAAAAATAAAAAAAGGAGAAAAAAATACGTAGGGGCTGGTGATCCTACAGGAAAGCATGTGGATTGCAATCTGAGGGTTATTGGGAGACAAATTTAATGGCACAAAGTATTGATTCGTATGCCTTAATTGTTTTGCTATATATACAACTCCTAAAGGCATCACAACATAAAATTAAATTAAAGAAAGAGAAAAAAATAGTTTGGGGACGGTGATCCTACAGGAAAGCACACGAATTGCTATATGAGGGCTATAGGTAGACAAATCTAAGAGTACATTGCTTTGATCTGCATGCCATAAATTATTTGCTATCTGAGGTGGTCATAGAGAAACAATCCAATGATACAAAGTCATGATCCTTGTGCCTTAATTTTTTTGTTATGATTGGAGCATAGCTTCAACACTCTCCATAATGCTAGATGGTAGAGATCTATCATTCTAAGTTTGCTTTTGATATTTTTAAATGTTGGGTTGCCGAGTCCTTTGGTGAATAAGCCAGCCAATTGATTTTCTATGCTCAATATATGAAGTGAAAATCATGTCCCTTCAATTTGTCTTTTATAAAGTGCCTATTAACTTTAACATGCTTAGTGCAATCATGTTACTTTGGATTGTGTGTAAATGGTGATTTGTTATCACAATATATGTTTATAGGCTTTTTCATTTAGTTTTTAAATCTTCTAATATGATTTTAACCTTTAAATCCCTTGAGCAATAACTTTAAATTCTGATTCAGCACTTGATCTTGAAATCACATGTTATTGTTTGTTTCTCCAAGGTATGAGATTTCCTCCTATGAATGTACAATACTATGAGATAAAACTTCTATTTATTGTTGATCCAACTTCGTTTGCATTTGTGTATCTTTCAACTTGTAGGGTGCATAAAGTTTTTTTTTTCCTCAACTTGATTTGATATATCTAAAGATTCTATAAGTGGTTTGAAGTTATGACTCTTTAGGTTTGTATATGACTAAATTTACCGTGAACACGATGTCAGGATGAGCGTGGGATAAATAAATTAATTTTCCTATTAACCTTTGATATTGTTTCGTATTTACATCAGTTCTTTCATGGAGGTCTATTTTTTTATTCTGGTTCAGTTGTAGTTTCTCACGGCTTGCTCGCTGTTATCTTGGTCTCTTTCAATATGTTCATAACATATTTCAGTTGGGAGAGAAATATTTCTTGTTCAGATTGAGTCACTTATTCCCAAGAAGTATTTGAATTTTTCTAACCCATTAAATTCTAAATACTTCAATAATTTTTTTTCTAGAGCTTTTTGCTAATTGTCATCTCTTATAACAATCATGCGCCGATATGCACACTATTAATTGAGATTTTACCATCAAGTGAGTATGTTATGAAGAGCGTATGGTCTTTTTGACTCTATTTGTTTCTTATTTCTTCCATTGCCTTTATAAATTTACCAAATTAAGCTTCGGTGATTGTTTTAATCCAATATCAAGACTTCTTCAACATGCATGTAAAGCCTCACAACCGAGCATTTCTGTCTCATTTTTTTTTAAGTGAACGTGGGGGGAGGGGGGAGGAAAGCAAGCGAGATGAACAAATATTTAAATTTTTTTAGGAGAAACGGACCCCTCTTCGTCACAACGACATCGAACTCAGAGGGAAGAAGGAGAAAGAAGAATCATATCTAACCCTAATGTTCAGAAGAAAAGTCTTACCTTGCTGTCGACACCACAGTTGATCGAGAGAAAGGAAGACGATGCTCGGAAATTTAATGAAGAACCTTAGTCGTGTGTGTGCATTAGCAGCTGTGCTCGCAATTGGGAGGGAAGCATACGATAACGTCTTTCGAGGAAGTTTCGTGTGACAAATAAGGAAGGAGTGGCTTTGCTTGTCTGTTTGACCAAGGTAAGAGACAGGTCCTCTAAACCGAGCAGACGAAGCTGAGCTTGAGCCTTGCTGAGGAGGTGACACCGGTATTGAGCAGAGGAGGCGAGTGCTGGAGTTCCTAATGTGCAGTGATACTCAATTTTAAGTGATCGAGCCGAAGGAAAATTAAAGGGAGTAGCCTGCTAGTTGAAGCTGAGGTATCGTTATTAAAATTATATTTTAATAAAATATAACATTTAGGTTGTATATGTGTAATAATACCATTAAATATTATAATAATAGCAATATGAAAGATTTATTTAAAATATGAAACTAATGTTTACATTTATTTATGTTAAATTAGAGTGAAAATTAATAAAATTTAATACAACACCATAGCCTTAATCCCACTAAGTGGGGTCAGTTACATGAATCATTTTTCTCCATTGCTTCCTATTTAGTGTCTGGGGTCACCCACTAAGTGGGGTCAGTTACATGAATCATTTTTCTCCATTGCTTCCTATTTAGTGTCATATTTTCATTTAATTCTAATAAATCAAGACCATTTTTAATACAATACGCCCAAGTTTTTCTAGGTCTACTTCTGCATCTCTTAACATAAGTTGAATCTAAAACATCTACTTTCCTAATCAGATCATGAAATGGTCAGCATTTAATGTGACCAAACCATCTGAGACGACTCTCTAATTTTGTCCGTCACTAGCGCTGCACCAACCCTATCACAGATATATTCATTTCGCATTTTGCCACAGTGCATTGCAGGTCTCACCATTATCTTATAAAATTTTCCTTTCAGTCTAAGCGGTATTTTTCTATCACACAATAGGACCAAAGCATTCCTCCACTTCAACCAACCAACTTGATTTTTACTATTAACACCCCCATCAATATCACCATCGCTTTGAGCAATAGCCCGAGATACCTAAATCGATCACCCCTTTAAATAATTTGATCACCCATAGTTACACTTATGTCACTATGTCGGCGCGGAAAAGGGCCCGCTTCGGAAGGACTTTTTAATTTACGTATATATATATATATATATAATTTTAGAAAAATGTGAAATCAAACTGACTTCATATTTTTCACAGCTTAAATGAAAGAGCACTCTACCTCAAATCCTGTATCTATCTTGAGGGATAAACACGAGACTTGAGGATGAGACTCGATCAAATAAACTAAGAAATATATGACATCCGTTTGGTCTGCGAAACCATTCTATTTGCCGATAAGTTCCCCTATTTAATACAAAGAATTAAATAAGGTTTATTTTTGGCTAGATTCGGAAAAACTTCCTATAAGGACAAACCTCTATAATTAATTACATTTTAAATGACCATAGTCATTTAAGAAAACTCTCGATAAAAAACAGGGAATACTATCTTCAAAGAAGTCAAAAGGATATAACTTTTCAATGAAACCAGACGAAGATGTGTGAAAGGGGAAATGCTCGAATGTGAAACATTATTGAGGAATCCAAATGAGAAAGAACTAGGGGAGGTCGTAGATCCGGAGGCGAACCTCGGTGACTTCCCAGTCTATCCTATGGTTTGACTTCAGTTTTGAAAAGAAATTATTCAAGTGTTTCATCCTGTCAATTTTATTTAATTAGGGCTTGTACTTGCATGATATAGTCACACAAGTCGCCTAGAAGGTATGAGGATTTATGTCGTATCGGACGACAACCTCAGAACCTAGAACGAGTTAGGACTTAAATTGCACAGTTTGACTGTGCAAAGGCCTAACAGATAAAGTGAGGATTTATGTCGCATTGAACAAACTACTTCGAAATCCTATGACTTGTTATTTAATTTCTAGGAAAAGAATTGTTTAGCTGGGGAATACATGTTCTGCTGTTGAAGATGGTCGTGCTGCCCACCGCGCTAGCTCCAAACTCCTCGACGTGACGAATTTAAGTTTTCTAGGGTGTCTAGTTATGATGTGAAATCAAACGACCCTATGGTAATAGTCCTTTAAACGTCCTATATAAAAAGAATTGTACGGTACGGTAGCAGGTAAAAACATGAATAGTATAACATGCTATACAGGAAGAACAATAGCAGACAGAAACATGAATAGTATAACATGCTGTACGGTACGGTAGCAGGTAAAAACATGAATAGTATAACATGCTATACAGGAAGAACAATAGCAGACAGAAACATGAATAGTATAACATGCTGTACGGTACAGTAGCAGGTAGAAACAGAAAAATAAAGTGCTGGAAAATGTAAAACAAACCTATACGCTCGTGAGATCCGCTGTTCCTTAAGTATAGCAAGTCTAAATGCATCGCAAAAAACGAAGTCTGGAAGAAACGTCGTCCAAGAAATCCGAAGAAGAGTGTAACGACTCATGACAGAAAACTCAAGAAAATCAACAAGAAAAGACTCAAGTAAAAAAAAAAAATCCTCAAAAATCTTGGAGAAATATCGAAAGAAAGGAAAAGTAACACGAGTGCCCCAAAACTTCGATAAAACAAAAAAAGTTCGGGTGAGGGGGACCGCAAGCACTCGTATGGGGCTAGACTGAGATATATATTTATACTCGAGGGTCCGCGAAGGCTACTCGATCACCCGAATGTATAGAACTCGCCACTCGTCTAGAAGTGTCTTGAACCTCACTTAGAGAACTTTTTCCAAGTCTAAACAAGTATTCGTCAGGTGGACAATCAATTTTAAAAATGTATTTTTAAAATTTATGTTTTTGACATGTACATAGATCTCAAAAAAGAGATTATCAAATTTTATTTTATAGCGAAAAATATATTTTTATTTTTTTGAAATAAGTTTTAACAATTTTTATTGTCCACAAGTAGATTACGCTGTCAGGCGTGGGACTGTCAACCATCTGAGGAGGTTTGAGTCAACTCTCGCTAGACTTATGTCGGTTAAGGATACCATTATCCTATTGTTCATCAAATACATCGATCTTGATGTAATAGGATATGACATCTTTTTGCTCTATCTTTAATGTGCCTTTATCATTAACACCCTACGCCCCAAAACAAACTATATATATATATATTTTGAAATAGATTTTAACAATTTTTATTGTCCACAAGTCGATTACATTTTCGGGCGTGGGACTGCAAATCACCTGAGGAGGTTCGAGCCCAGCTCCCGCTATCGGTGAAGGATATCGTTATCCTATTGTTCATCAAATACATAGATCTTGATGTTATAGGATAAGACATCTTTCTGCTCTATCTTCGGTGTGCCTTTATCATCACAACCGTACGCCCTAAAACGACTACTTACGACCTTATTTGATGGTTTCACGTATAACAAAAGACTATACGTGGACACTTATGCATTGAACATAAACATCGAAAACCGAACTAAGAAGCAAGAAAAAAAAAGAACAAAAATAGGGTGAGAGAGAGGAGAGACTGATTCACCTAAAACATCGAAAAGAACGAAGGATGAATTAGCCCTCAAAGCTCGTGACAAAAAGATACGAAAAGTAAGACCCGAAAATTCCTGAATCAATCCGAAATGGATATCACTTCCTCACTTTTTTTAAAATTGGACCAACCCGAGTCAAAATGACCTCCTAACGCCGGTATCCAAACCCCAATGACATTTTTTATGAAATTAATTCGTCTCAACCAAATACTTTTCCAAAATAAGATTTAAAATCTCCCAAATTTCAAAAAGAAAATGATCTCGGGGAAACCACCACTAATATTTCCAAACTACTCATGCCGAAATTCGAAATTAAAATTCTCCAACTTTCGAATTAATAGATAGCCTCATACATCAAATAAGCATGAAATCTTCCCACAGAACCAAATGAATGCTCACGGCCGGTGTCAATAGACAAGAGGAAGCAGCAGCTAAGGCAACTAAGGCACCTCAAGGCTAAAAGAGGCTCACGGCCAAGGCAACCCGAGGCGCAGAAGGAGAGGAGGCTCACGACTAAGTTAATAAAAGGGCCCAGAAAAGAACTGTTAAGACTCACGGTTCAGGGCAGCAAGGAGCAGCTGCTAAGACCCACAACCACAGCCAATCCAAGGCACAACAAGTAAGGCTCACGGTTCAGGGCAACTCAAATCAATTCCCTAAAAATTTTGGTATACATAAGAGAGTACAAAACATCACAAATCTCTCAAAGTAACAAGTTTAATCCATTTACAATCATTCAAATGATTCAAACTCAACAAGAGGGGCTAAATTAAACTCGACAAACTCCAATAGATCTCACGGGTAAGGACTGCAAGAGGCGCAAATCTCAACAACATCACAAACCCGTGGTAAGGAACCAAACATATGTCAAAGCTGCAGCCTTATAAGCTTCCAAACCAATCCATCAAAACCAGCTAACAATTCTCGAATAAGGACAACACAGTACGCCAAAACAGGCTCTCGGTAGGAGCCGAAGCCAACAAAAATAAAAAAAAAACAAAGTCATTTCTTGGGTAGGAACTAAAGCCAGCAAAACCACACTCAAACCACTTCTCGGATGGGGGCAAGACAAAGCAAAACCGGGCTTCAAGCTAGAGCCAAACCGAAACACAACTGAGGTTCAAACTCAGGCTACAACAAAAGGGTAGAAAACATCTCTATGCCCTCAAGATATCAAAATATAGGACTACCATATGTTTTAAACAAGAATAACTATGGAACTCCTCCAAATCAAAATAAATTCCTCCACAATATGTATATTTAAGCCAAAAACACACACAAGATGCCAAAACCGAGCCTAGCAGTGGTCAAAGCCAAACCAAATAGTCTATCAACAAGCCCACGGGTAGGACTAAAAACGAACCAAACCAAACTCCCAAGCCACCTCTTGGGTAGTAGCTAAGACAAAAAACACCCAGCCACACAAACCAACACAAAAACCGAGTCCAACAAGGCTAAAACAGGACCCAAGTATCGATATAAATTCAGGCTTTAACAGAAATTAAATTTCCAGCCATTTCAAGGTAAAACCGAGCCATTCAAAGCCAAGGAATAGCTCACAAGCCTGTAAAACATCAGCATATGGAGCCAAAATAGATTTTAAACTGTAGCAGTGTCATGAAAAATATTTTTTAGGCCACCAATATAGTCGTTCTAAGCATGAACTAATTTCCCTCAAACATCCAAGCATGAAAGATCCCCCCTTCGAGTCAAACCAAAATATTAAAGCAAACTATAGATAACATGCATTTTAAGCAAGAGAAAGTTATAAGATGCCAAAATCGAACCCCCAATATGCATGAAAGGCCAAATAATCTCTCTAATATCTCATGCTAAATAAAAATAGATGAAAAGCTTCATAATACATATCCTAACATGTTTACAAGAGGAGTAACAAAATTATTCCAAAGCCGTGTCTCAACTCTTCTAATTGTTTCGAACATAAATATGCTACAATAAACAGAAACATGCCATAGCTTCACTACTTTAAGCAAGTAACCAAGTCTAGCTCCTAGAATATGCTCATATTTTTATCTATAGATGCTTGAGGACCAAGTATTTCAAAGAAAACATAAGTGTGATATCACATAAGCATGCTGCACTATCCACTGAACCGAGCATAAGGGGTTCTACAGAGAGAAAACCGCAGGAAACTAAGGCACAGGAGAAAAAAGGGGAAGAGCAAATACCTCTCTAATATGACATCTAAAACGCTGTACTGCAAAAATTGTTTCAAAGAGATGCTCCCACAGAAATCTCCTTCCTAAAATCTTCCAACAGCAAAGATCTCCATTTCCCCTCTCCTTAAGAAACTTCTCAACAACCCCAAAACCGAAAAGAAACTATATTTATTGGCAGAGAAGAGAGGGGGAAAGAATGAAGCCAACCAACACCCTCTTCGGTACTCGAATCAGGTCAAGGAAGAAGAAGAACGCCTTCCCTGTTTACAAAAGGCGAGGCAACCGAAGTACCCAAGACCAAGTGATGAGCCGAGTGGCAGCGAGAGAGGCATCGGGATGAAGAGAAAGTTGTCACTCAAGTGTTCCAGGGAGCAAGTTCCTCAGAGTCAAACTAGTGTGTGTGTATAGAGATATAGCGCTATAAAAAAAAAAAAAAGATATATATATATATATATATATATATATATATTAAATCTCATGTAATTTATTCGCGCGCAGTGCTTTAGCAAAATGGGTGTCCTCCCTAGGCAAAATCGACATTCCGGACGCGTCGATGCAGTCCGTTTTGTCATCTAGGGTCGCTCGGACGACATCGTTGACAATCGGGTCAAAAACACATCAAAATTCAAATTTCATAAAATTTCGATTTGCGATCAATCGTCTCCAACAATCTATTCAAGTCCTCAACAGATAACGGTGCAAACGATGCGAATTGTAGTTATCAGAGACTCCGAATTGCGAAGTTTGTGCGTGCGGAAGTGCAAATTGTGTAAAAGGCCACACTAAGGCTTAAAGGTCCTATAGGGACTCCTTTTGAGTTCCCTCATGTTGGTTTCACCCTTCTAAGTGCTAGAAGTCGATACCACACGCGAAACTCTAAAAGGGTAAAGAAGTAGGTTGAATTTCTTAAATGAGGCGGGTTCTATTTCTAAGTCTCTGGGATAGTCAAATGGAGATTCCTAAGACTAGATTCTAAACCCTAAGAGAAATGCTAGACCTCACTAAAAATGAGGTCAACACACTAGAGCTACTACTACTAAAATTACATTTCATGTATTCTGTTTTGGTTCTACTCAAACGAAGGCCTTTAGAATCCAATGTAGACCTCCATAATTTAAGTTTTTCCGGCCTTTTCCTTTCGTCTTATCCACGAGAAGGATATCATCGGCAAAGAAAATACACCAAGGTACATCCTCCTGTAAATGCCCAGTGAGACCATTCATAACTAAAATAAAATGATATGGGCTTAAAGCCGATCCTTGATGTAATCCAACAAAAATAAGAAAATATTTGGTCAACCTCCTTCAGTTCGAACACTGGTAACAACTTTGGTATACATATATTTAATGACTTGAATATAAGTCATCTTAACACCTATCTTCTCAAGAACTCTTCAAAGGATATTTATTATTATTGTAAGTTTTTTCTAAATCAATAAAAATTAAATCTAGATCCTCATTATTATCTCTAAATTTCTCTATCAAACCTCTCAATAAATGTATAGCTTCCATAGTAGACTTGCCCGACGTAAATCCAAATTGTTTATGAAAAATCTTTGTAATACATCTTAATCTATGTTCAATTACCCTCTCCCATAATTTTAAAATATGACACGTCAACTCAATTCCTCTATGATTTGCACACTCTTGTGCATCCCTTTTATTCTTAAAAATGAGAATCAAAATACTCTTCCTTCAATCAGGCATCTTTTTATATTTTAAAATAATATTAAAGAGTTGAGTAAGCCAAGAAACTCCCAAATCTCTTGAATGCTATATAAAACAATCCATTAGCCATAACACAAGTTGACATTGCTAAAAAAAGTAATTAATTATAGTTTTTTGCAGGCGTGAGGTCTCAAAAAATCCAGTATACCAACCGCCAATATTGTTACTACAATAAGACAACAAACCTTATAAAAAACTGGATTCTTTTTTGTTTTTTAACCCATGTAAAATCAAGCTTCTGTGTGTTACATATGCATATCAACAAAAAAGGTCGTTCAGAAGACCCTAAAAAACCTTATTGCCGAAAAGAAGAGAAGAACTCGATTTTCTGCATTATGATTTCATATATGACACCAACCAATGACTAACAGGTCATCTAGAATAACTAATAAGGTCAAACGTCTCATCAGAGACCTCTCAGACACACCGAAAGAAAAATAAATTAAATGCAAATGAAAAAAAACACATTCGAATAGCAAAAAAATCCCAAACAATCAATATCAAATATGCAAGGAATGAAAATAAATAGGAACCGTACAAAATAAACAAGTAGAAATTGATAAAAGAAGTAAGTAATTGCAATTTTGTGCAGACGTGAGGTCTCAGATAAATCAGTATACTAACTAACGAATCTGTCACAACAAGAAGACAGGAGACCAAAAGGGTTTTTGGTTGTCTTTAATCCACGTAATATCAAGCTCGTGTCTATCATATATGCATATCACCAAAAAAGACCTTTCAGAAGAATCTCAAAAAAACCTCTGCACCGAAAAGAAGTGAGAAACTTGGTTGCATTTATTTGGATTTCACATGTGACACAAACAAACTGCAACTAACAAGCCATCCAGAAGAACCTATAAAGTCAAACATTTCATCATCGACTCCTCAAACCCACCAAACAAAAATAAATGAAATGCAAATGAAAAAAAAAACTTACAGATAGCGTAAAAAATTCAAACAATCAAAATCAAATATTTAAATAAATAGAAATAAACAAAAAATGAATAAAATACAAATAATTTCAAATAAAGTGCAAACAGTACTGAATAAAATACAAATAATAACAGAATAATTACTCCAATCACCATCCTACTATCACCTTAGTTATTTGTTCCCTCAACTGTCATCTCATTTTCACCTTCCACGAGTAAGGTACAGGTGTTGGAATTATTATTCCCATGCTGTGACAGAGAATGCCTCAGACAATACTCAAATGTTTCGGTAGATACATGCTCATGATCTTCGTTCGCCTGACGGAATTCGATGTCATTGAGGGAATGATGTCGACAAATGAAATTGTGGAGCCTCATCGTGGCAATCACAATAGAACCCACAACATTGACCAACACTACACATCCCATAGCACCAAACATCACAAAATAACCGACAACACCTGCCAACACAACACAACCCACAACACTGGTTAACAAAACACAATGCGCGGCTGCAACACTGACCAACACAATAACATAGCAAACCACAACCACAACCCAACATTGACCATCACAATACAACTCACAACACTGACCAACACAACACAACCCATAACACTGATCAACACAACACAACCCACAACACGGACCAACACAATATAAGCCATATCACTGGCCATCACAACTCAACCCACGACCACAGCCACAGCCACAGCCAACAACAATTCACAACACTGGCCAACACAACATCACCCATAACACTAACTAACACAACAAAACCCATGGCCACAACACTAGCCAACATAACAAAACCCATGGTCACAACACCGACCAACACAACAACACAACAAAACACAACCACAACCCAACACTAATCATCACAACATAACTCACAACACTGACCAAAACAACACAACCCACAGAACTGGCCATCACAACACAACCCACAACCCACAACACTAGCCAGCACAACACAACCCACAACATTAACCATCACAACACAACCCACAACCACGACCAACAACAAACCACTACACTGGCCAACATAACACCCATAACAATGGCCAACCCAACACAACCCACAACCACATTGCTGCCCAACACAATAGCACAACAAATCACGTCCACAACCCAACACTGGTCATCACAGCACAACCCACAACACTGACTAACACAACCCACAACCAACAACCCACAACATTGACTAACACAACAAAATCCACAAAACTGGTCATCACAACACAACCCACAACACTGACCATCACAATATAACCCACATTCACAACCAACAACAAATCACAACATTGACCAACACAACACCACCCACAACACTGACCAACACAACACAACCCACGACCACAACACTGGACAAAACAACAACACAACAAACCATAGACACAACTCAACACTGACCAACACAACTCAACCCATAACACTGACCAACACAACACAACCCACAACCATAGCCAACTCCAAACCACAACACTGATCAACACAACACAATTCACGACACAGCAAACCATCACACCACACAAGAACACAGGCCAACACAAAGTCACAACCATTCAACACTGGCCAACCACAAGTTCACGCTATCACAGCAGAAACGCAACACCACAACTGAACAAATCTAACACCACAACACAACTCAACAAACCTTACTCATCTCAAATTCACAACAAACAAAAACACCAACATCGCCTTCGTCACCCCCATAAAAAACTAGCAGAGACAAAAAAAAAATCCAACAGAGACATCAAAATCCAATAGAAACGAGAAACCAAAATGACGTACGCGAGAAAGAATAGGGAAAGGGATACTGGAGCCCGGAACAAGTGGTTACAACAGAGGAGGCGAGAGATTGCAGAGGAAGCGAGAGATTGTAGAGGAAGGACTGGGCGGAGGGGCAAGCGGGTAATGTGTAATGTAATAAACGAGGGCTCGAACCCGCGACCCAAGTTTACTTGAAACACCCCACGACGCAGTAACACTGCCGCCTTTAACGACGGATTTCTGCGGCTTCAAGTCACACCGCGACCTGATTGTTGCCCCAAACTGGGCTTAAAAATCACAGTAATATAAAAGAAAAGGAAGCAACATGCATGTCTGTTAAGCTTTTAATAAATCAACAGAAATTTTAATGCTATTCAAAAAACATTTCTATATTAATAACATATTATATATCTACAACTCACATGAGCACTATCTAAAAATTTTATCAATTAATATACATCAATATCAATATTATTTTTCATATATGTGCATGAATACCTTTGTGTTCCCTCATTAGTTCCATCAAAAGTTAACTCCATTATAGTCAGTCATGCACATACAAGTAGTCAACATAAACATATCGTTCATGTATTCATTACATTCAATTCAACATACTATATAAAGTATATTTCAAATTCATGAGAGAGTAGCTATAACATTCATAACACTATTATCGATGAAGAAAAAAATCTTAATAAGAATAAAACATGTGCAGGTATCATTAACTGCAAAATAGTTGAGAAGAAATAAGTTATTACTATATATGAAAAGTACGAGTACTCACCCCGATGATAAATGATTTGTTTTTGAATTTGTTTTAACTTCGATCATTTTATAATTTAAGCGTAAAATAATCATGGCTCCTTCCCGCAGGAACTCGACGCTTCTTCCTCCTCTGCGACGCTTCTTCTTCTCTTCCTTTTCACTGCTTGGTCAAAATCCTTACCCGAAAACGCACAACTCCTTGCTTGGCTCCGTCCTGCTAGAGGGGTCGACATCATCCTCTTCGCTGCTCGACCCCAATGTCGATACTTCTCAAGCCTCCTCGTTGCCGGTTAGGACATCTCCCACGTCGTCGTCCTCTCCTTCGCACACGCTTGACTCCAAACTAAGTGAATCTTGCTTGACCGCCTCGTTTTCTAGCTGAACTCACTGTGCAGGCTTTCGATCCTCTTGTTTTCTCTCTCTTTGGCTTCCCAACCCTTTGCTTCGGTTCTCACTGATGTTTGGTTCATCGATTCTTCTCCTGATAGATGAAATGAAACATTACATCCTTGCAGCTTGTCCAGTGGCTATCAGGTTGATTACACTAATGATTCCAAAATGCTTATTAAGGTTGACCACTCTTCCTTCTAAGGTCATCATGATTCCAATGCATTCACTGATTTATAGACTGAAGTCCAGGAAAGTTGTGATTGGTTCAAAATTTCATTTGATAAATATGTTTGATGAAATTGTGAAGAGTTGCCAAATGCTTCTAAAGTGTCATTGAATATGAGCTATATTTGGCCAAATGCTTCTAAAGAGTCATTGAATATGAGCTATATATATCCCAGAAAGAGCCCTATTGATGCACAGTTTGCCATGAATCAATCAATATCTTCACGGCTTCACCAAATATATCTCACTGTGCCATTTGCAAAGATTTTGCTTAGTCACACAAACTTAAAAAATGATTCATATCTTCCAAAGCATCTTTGGATAAAGCTGAGGTTATTATTTCATTTTGTCTGTAATGCGAGCCTGATTAGGTTTTCATGTCCAATTTCATTCAGGGTCTTCATATTGACATATATAGGGATGTTGATTTATTCAATCTTGCTACATTAGATGATGCTTACCACCATACTTTAGCAGTTGAGAAATTCTAGAAGTGGTAACAAAAATTCCAAGTGATTGCGTAACACATATGGAACCTCTCATCCTTTTGGTCCCAAGCCCAATACTCATTGGACACCCCTACTTTTGTAATACTCAAATTTCAAGGAATTAGGTAAACTTTGACACAATTAAAAAGTACCTCAAAATTTTAATCTCCCAGAATTTGTTCGAAATAATTTTATTAAATTCTACGCATGAAATCGATCAAATTGATATAAAATACCACGCATGAATTATGAACGGATTGAGAGATATAAATTGTTGAAGTTATAAGTTCAATTAATTTAATTAAACTATAATTAAATCATAATTTTTCTCCCTAATCACTCTGCTATCGTAGAAAATTGACATTCATAACTTTCAGTTGAATAGGGCTTGCAGACTTTGATTTCTTTTCCCTTTTCTCCCGAATTTTCTCTCTCGACCTTCCCCTCCCTTCTGATCTCGTCGTCTGCCGCGAACTCCCGCAATCCTGTAGCTCGGGATTTAGCGTTTCGACACAATTTCTATAATTGTGAATCTCTTTCTCTGACCATTCTTAGCCTTCATTTCCTTCCTCTCACTTTTGTTTTGATGTTTGCCTCGTTTTTCATACTTTTCTTGTTTTCGGTAGCCGTCTTAGGTGTTAAATTCGTGTCGGAATCGTTGAAAGCAAATTGAATGCTTCTATTTTAGTTTTAGCACGAAATTAGCGAGGTGAAAGTGAAGATTAAGGCATTAGGAGTTGAGGCGAGAATTGTTGGCTTTGGAAGGGCGATTTATGCGGAAAAGTCTATTTGAGGTATGTTTCGGGCGAATAAGTTATGTTTTGGGTTAAATCATGTTATGAAATTGAAATTTAATGTCTAAGATGTCTACGCTCCCCAAGTTGTTTATACAAGTAGGCGAACTCGTTATGAGTGTATAGAAACTTGTCGTACGGTTGCAGCATCAAATCATGTGAATTAATCTTGTGCTAATTTAAGAAAAATAATCTTATATAAGTTTGAATAGGATTTTTTGTTCGACATAGAAGAATTTAGACTGCATGCATATTGTAGATGATTAACTGTTTAAAATGTATGAATGCAAGTAAACGTCTTTTACTATATATATATGATGCTATGTTATACTATGATATATTGCAGATATTCATTTGTGATTCATACATGTCATGATATACTATGATATAGTGCACATATTCATTTATGATTTATACATGTATATTAAATATCCATAAATGTGTGGTATAGCTATTATGCCATAGGAAATGTCATGATTAATGTATGGTTAGACTATTACATGCAAAGGTATATTCCCAACTTCTGATATTTATATGGGGACGAAACTTTGGAAATCGTTTGGATCAGACGGTGTCAGAATGTTAGAGAACTGCGGGTATCAGAGGGGCTGTCGATAGCTGCTATGTTGGGAAAAACCCAACCTTTATCAATGGTTTATTTGGCGTTTGGAGCAGGGTGACGACTCATTATGAAAGACATGGAAATAACTGAACTATATACATTAAATAAGTGACATTACTATGATATAACCTCTATGAAATGAATGAACATGTTTTTGATTATCCTTATGATTTCATGTTTATGACGTACATATTACATTATAGTCTTGATTTTTGTAATTTCTTTCTAATGCTACCATATTATACTTTGTGTGCAAACATGTACAATTTTTTACAAGCACGTGCGTTGCTTTTTTTCATGTGTAACATCTTATAATAATCCTGATTATTTTTCTGAGCTTATTGTTTGCTCATTCTTTGTTGTTGCCTTTCGGGTAGGGGCAACAAGCACCTGGGCGAGTACCCAGGTGTGTCTTTGTACAACTTTTGCACGTTAATTTTGAGAGATTTGTATAAGTTTTGGGTAAGTTTTTTTATTGTCATGAATTTAGTAGCTCTGTATAGTTTTCATTTTTTGGATTATTTAATTTTTATGCTTTCGAATATATAATTGAAATGCAATATATAACACATATTGTGACGATCCAGTTAGACTAATTCTAGCTCATTGGGTTCTAATTATAAAAGTCGGGACGAGTGTTGGTGAGAGTTGGACTGACGAAATTGTCAGCCTCTGTCGCACCTTAGCCGACCTCTAAGAAGGGGCCTGTTGGGGTGTTACAGAAGTGGATTACCATCAGCAAAACCACCACAATAGAAGACCAGTGCTTTCAAAGTGCATCAGTGCTTCCTTTTGCTTCAATGCTCAGAGCACAAGATGAAGCTATGCTTTTTATGAACTAGCATGGTGTGTGTGTGGGCGTGCATGCACATAAAATAGTAATTTGATTAATTCTGCTTAAACCACATAGCTATTAATTTTAAGCAAATGTAATGGTATGATAAATAACAAGTAATTTCAGCTTTTCAGAAGAAGGAAAAGACCAAGAGTACTCATTACGAATATGTAAGCATTTTTGAGAAGAAACTTTTTAGCGAGAAGCTGTTAATGCCAATGAAAAGAACCAATATAAACTGTTTAAATAAATTAGCATGTGAGAGCATGATGAGAAGAACCACTAAGAAGAAAATAACTCAACAGGATAGAATGGAGAACTAGTGAATAAAAAAAAAAAAGAATATGCGTCTTGTTGTTACGGCATATGTTAAATTGAACCATGAACGTTGAACCAGAATTTCGTTATGAACTGAAATTCATCACATAGCACTACAACATGATGTAGGGAAACAACAAAGCAGTGTGATGCGTAGTTGTGAGCATGCACTTTACTAATGATACGGAGGGTCAGCGTATAACATTGTTTCACTCATATAGAGTGCTGTCAATAACAATGAAGTGGAAACTTGGCCTCACATAGAACTTAGTTACAGCATGAAAGTCCCCCTACTTAATGTGTCACATGTTGGGTCACTTGTCTGTTTACTTTTTCTTATAGCCACTCATATCTTTGAGGATGGCCTTCTGATTCACATTATGGATATGTCGAGAGCTATAGCCCATGTTCAAGTGATGATGATTTGATCTATCTATAGGGACATGTCTTGCTAAAGGTCATGCAATGTATATATTTCTTCCACCCCTTATGTAAGAGATCACAAATAGTATACAAACTTCGTTCACACGTATACCACTTGTGGAAAAAGATGTAAGCCCATTACTGATGGAGGAAGAACAATTATTTGTCTCTAAAACATTCTTACTTTGTTTTCGATTAATAGCTTATCCATGACCCTACTATGCAGGATGTGTGGTTCAATAAATCTTCCATTTTTATTGAGTGTGTCCTTTCCTCAGTCATTTGGGTCATCATTCTGACTGTATTTGGTGCAAAATTTTGTATATGGATGTAATTTCTGTCTTTTTAGGATTTATATGGCTCGTTGACATGAATGTGAGGCATTATATGTATCATAATATTTATGTTTTACGTATATGAACTCCATAGTTTGCTGCCCTAATAGCCCTTAAAGGGAAATTTATTCCATTTGACAGCTGAACTAGAATAATCTTAATATGGTGTTGATGCATATCTTGTTTTGCTTCACTTAGTCTTGTCATCATCAACGTCCTTAAAAGATAACTATTGAGGTTGTGCTTTCAGGAACTTGTTTTTATGCTTCTAAGGAGCCTTTTATTTATCATAAAGAACTCCAATGCACCGAAATTTCTCTTCTTGATCCATAATGATAATAATTTTCAAGATTTTTCTTGAATAATACTAACTTTAAATTTATGAAGCTCATTGTCGGGAAAAGTGGACGTAATGGGTACTTTTTTTTTTATTTTGCTTATCTTTTAGGTTTTTCTGGAAAGTTTTGATTATTTGAGGGAAATAGAAGGATTGTCAAGATTGGTTCAATGGTGCCTGCCAGTTGGTTCTAATGAGCTTGCATAGAGTATGAATGTGATTTGGTGTAACTTGTCGTTGACAGATCCACTAGGCTAATAGAATTTACGCACTATGCTATTTTAGGACTTACATTTCTTAAAGAATAATAATACAAATTTGAATTCTTCTTATATTGTGCATCCTAATCTGAAATGCCATAGAGATATCGTTAGTAAGTTTCCCATGAATGACTGATTATTCATAAATCCCACCCAAGTTGTTGGAATAAGTTTGATAATGATGACTGTAGTGAAATGGATTAGAGTGCATATGCATTTTTCTGTTTCCAATATTTGCTACACCTCCTTACTCTTTTTTTACCAGTGCAAGTCAAAATGGTGTATTAAGTATATTGAGTTAATATTGGCTAGAAAAATTAGATTAACAGTAGCAACACATTAGAACGCAGGTTTTCCTTTCCGTTTATTGTAATTTCTCTCACTATATCTTATTTTATATTGTAGATTTCTGCTATGCTTGGATGCCCTATAATTTGGATTTTAGTTACTAGTATCATTGTGCCAATGCACTAAAAATTATCATGCATCTCGTTTCTCCGAAGTGACTGAATCTTACTGTCAGTGTTTATCTACTTTATGTTTTTTAAATACAGGAAGAAAAAAACAAAGCCGCAGCTTTGAAGAATGCCTACGTTTTAATGGGAATGCACCAGCTAGAGCTTGCAGTAGCTTTTTTTCTTTTAGGCGGTGATCCTTCTTCTGCTATCACTGTATGTGCCAAGAATCTAGGGGATGAACAGCTTGCTCTTGTTATTTGTCGACTTCTTGAGGGATATAGTGGACCATTAGAGAAACAACTGATTTCCAATACCCTTCTTCCAAATGCTATTGAGAAAAAAGATTACTGGTTATCCAGCATTCTTGAAGTAAGTCTTATCATTATTTGTAGTTTCTTATGTTTTATTTGTCATTTTGTCCCTTTAGTTAGTGCTATCTTATTCATGCAGTGGAGCCTAGGGAACTATTCTGAGTCTATGAAAAGGTTGTTTGAGCCTTCAAGGCACTGTTCAAATCATGCGGATGCTAGAAAAAGTTATTTTTCATTTGCAGACCCTCATATTGGTTGGTATTGTTTAATTTTGGCTTCCAAAGATTGTTTAAAAAATGCAATTGGTGGTCATCTTTCCTCAGTGCTGTCAAAGTTTGCTAAAATGATGGATGTTTATTCCTTGAAAAGATTAGGACTCCCTGTAAGTGAGTTCCACTTTATCTTATTTTATCTGTTCAAATTGTACATTTACTCTACTTTCCTCTTTCGGTCCCTCCTTTTTCACTCTCTGCAACACATATGTTATAACTCTTTAGCCTATGTTTTTTAGGCTTTGATCGTCTACTGTGTTAAGTATTATTTGAGGTTGTTCAACAAAACTAAATGCAAGTTAATTATGAACTACTAATGCGATCTCACATAAAATTATTGCGAAACTTCTCGACTGTGGTCAAAATTTCTTAAACGATTTTTCTTTTCTTAGAACAGACTATGTAACCAAGCCCGAAACATCGAAATTGCCTAGAAAATATCCCTTGTGCTGCCAAACTCATTGGGAAGTAATAGACAAAATAGTAAAGTGAGGCCAAAATCTTGAAAAGCAAGAATTTCTCACGTGATAATTTGTAAATAAAAAACTTTACTGGAGTATCAAATTGAATTTAAACTCAAAGCTTACAAGAAGGGAATAAAAAGTTTGAAAAATGCTAAGTAATTTAAACTTGTGAGAAATTTAATTTGTCCATTGATGAAAAATGAACTCATGCCCTAACGGCGACAATTTACGAGGAATGCAAACATGTATGTATCATTAAACTTAATTAAAATTTAATGTTATTATGTTTAAATGGAATTAAATTTTACTAAATAAAATACTTATATTTATAATAGTAACAATTTATTTTAAACAAATGAAATTTTCATCTTTATTTTGTCTTTATATTGTTTCAAATATCAATATTATTATTATTAAAAAAATCTCTCAAAATTTCCTGCTAAACAAATATGGGTATCCATTTTGCCTTAGTCCTTGCATTTTGGCATTCCTGAGCGTAGAAGGATGTTTGGTTATCTTATAAAAAAAATGCTATCCTAGCCCAAACCCAATACCTATCATTCGGTGCTGACAATCCTTGCTCGACTTCCACTCTACTTGGTCTCTTGTGTTCCTTCATAGGAATCTTGTGAATCCATGCGGAGATCCCATTGTTCCTACAATCTCATACTGTTTGCGGTCTCCCTTGAGCTCCATCCCTAGAGCTATCTTGCATCCCACACTCTCAAACGTCCATCCCAGCCTATTGTCGATCTACTCACTTCTGGCCGACACTTTTAGCTAAGCCCCCTCTTACATTCACACCCCAACTATTTCCATTCATATAAACTCTTCGGCAAAGAGATGAGAAACTGTGATTGGTTCGCCACAAAGGTTCAATCAGACCAATGCTGGGCGAAGAAAAGGAGTTCATGAGAATTGTGGATTTAAGTTAAATCTATTTTAGTTGTCATTTCCTATTTGCTCGTTACCTCAATCTTTCATCTTGTAAATTCACCAACTCATTATCTCTAGTCATCCAATCCTATCCAAGTTCTGACAACTTAATGACTAAGAAGTGTGAAATCACAACATAAACTTGCTATAGAAGCTCGACCAGACCAACGGCATGTGAAGGGAAGCACTCCTCAAGGCTTGTGGATTTTAAGATAAAATGGAAGAAAAAGAATTTAAAATTCTGTAAGTTTTAAAGTTGTCGTTTGTGTTGTTTGATAGGATCTAAGCTTACTTCTGTTACCAAAGAGCCCTACCCTGTCACCAAGGCGCCCTCCCATCCCTTTTTTTCCCACTCTTTCTCTAGCCAAGCGCCTCGTCTCTCAACTCTTCTTTGTTGCTTCTCTCCCTAATGATTAATTTCTGTCTATCTCCTCCCACTCCTTTTGTGTATGTTTTAAAAATGAAATAGAAATTAAGAAAATGAAGAAAAGATAAAAAGGAGGAAGAAAAAAAACACAAGGAACTAACACTTTTTGTTTATATTATTGTTTCTCTGTAATTCAAGTCATCTCATCACAAATACGGCTTTCTTTATTAGCCATCTTCTACAATAGCAAATGTCTAAAACAACATTCATCTACAATATATCTCTGATATATAATTTCACTTGCGGAAGGTATAATATGTTCTTATTCGCGATTTTTAGTAAGGTGGAAGGAAAAACTATCTACAGATGACGCTTGAATCACTAGAGAGGATTTTCAAAAGCTTGAACCAAACTTAGTAGACGAGTATGTTAATTTCAACTCTCTCGAAAGGAGTTTTTCTGAGTTTAGGGAAACTGATGTGGCACAGGGTGGTGACCTCATCACTAGGTCTCAAGCTAGAAGAAGTGGCCCAAATACTAGATCTAAATCAAGGGCCAAAACAAGTTTGAGAGGACAATGATGACTTTAAAGGCCTTAGAGACCTTCAATTGTATTTATTTCCTTTATGTTATTAATTATTTAGTTTCTCTTAAGGTGTGCGTTAATTGTTTGTGTTTATGTAAAGTGTCTGTGTCTTTATGTTGAAGTTAAACATTTGTTTATGTGACATTGACCATTTGCTTATGTGGAGTCAAGGTTTGCTTGTGTGGCATTGACTAAGGTCAATGCATGAAGTAAAAGAAAAGGGAGTCGGTCATAGGTAGCAGTTTGGGTGATTACATGTAGGGGTCGGCCACTCCCTCTTGAATTAGTTGCTTGTAGTGAAACGACATGATGAAAGGGTGTATTGTATGTGTATTTAAACTACTCTCTTCTCTGAAATTTAATTAATTTTGATTGTGTTCGATACTTCAATGAAGAATTCTTTTATGCTTTGAGGTTTGGTGGCCAACCACCCAAGGGATTTAGTGATCTCTTTGGAAACCTACTTTGGTGAGTGGGAAATTTAATTTTTCTGTACTTCTTTCATGCAAATTTTGTATTGTTTGTGCCGTGGTGTTGTTTACTTTTTTGTTCCAAGAACAAAAACTCTAAAGCTTGTATGTCATCCCTTTGTTTTGTTGTTTTGTTTTTATAGAATATATTTATCGCTTCAGTCATTTGTCCTAATTCACCCATTAAATCAATTCCAAAATTACAAGTTTATTTTCATTCTTTTCGTCTCTTCCCTACTTAAAAAATATGAAAAAATACTTGTAATGATATGTTGAAATTATTGAAGAAACATTTGCCCAAAGAAAGCTCTAGTTTTTTGTCTTGTGTTTTTATTTTCTACTTTTCTAAGTTTTTTTGTTTCCAAATTCATATCCCTAATGTGTCAAACCCAACAAAACTCTCCTGATCTATACTAGATTGTTTCAGGTATCATCTCCAATTTAAAAAGGTTTCACATATTTTCTAAATTAGGCCATCTCTGAATAAAACTGATGTAACAAAAATATATTTGTTTTTCTCCATATCAAATCAATCTAAAACTTATCAAACTTTTCATATCACTAGTTAACAGCCCACCTTACAATTCCAGTGCTTGTTTGCATGATTTAGAGTTTTGTATAAAAGGTTTTAGGTGTTAGTGAGACTTCCAGATTCTGGATAGAATTTAGAATAAACTCTCATCTCACTCATACCACTTCTATTTAGACTCCACTTCCAAAATTTGATCTCCTGACCCTAGAAGGAGATCAAAGCCACTTGATCACTTCTTAGTGATTTTGATCCACCACAACATCAATCAACTCAACACCTACCCTCATCAATCAGATTGCTCAAAATCAAGTGCATCGCTTAGAGTATACTGAAAAGCATGCACGCACACTTGAAGCATGCACAAAAAATAAAACTTTTTTTTGTACATGCTTGGATAGACATGCTAAATGCTTGAAATTATAATGTGATAATAAAGTTACATGCATTGGAGTTCGATCGAAGGAGGAGCTCTCGCACATAGTAGGAGACAAAGTGCTATCCTGTGCGCAAAAGAGCAGGCAGAATCACGTGAGGGGAATAACTTTTTCGCGTGGTTAGGGCTCGATTGAGTTATATCATAATAATATTTATTAAATTGATTTAATAATGAATTAATATATATATATATATATATATATATAGAGAGAGAGAGAGAGAGAGAGAGGGAGAGAGAGAGAGAGAGAGATAAAATAGAAAAATAAGCAGGATTATATAGAGTAAGATAATTTAAATTTGTAATAACATAAGCTATAAAATTAAATTTTAATATGAATATCATGCTTATTTTAGGATTTTAATTTTAGAATAGTCAATGCCAATGTAAATTAAATAATAAATTTATCAACATTAAGATGAGTACTCGTACTTTTAATCTATGTTAATATCTTAGTTCTTCTCTACCAATTATATTAGTGGATACTTGTATAAGCTTTATTTTGTTTTATTTGTTCTTTCCTTTATTAGTCACTTTGTTATGAATGTATGTAGCTACTTATTTTCATGCATTGGTATATGTTATATATAAGATATTAAATTGAATGTAATGAGCACGTGAATGATATGTTTATATTGACTGTGTATGTACAAGATTGACAATGATATAATCACCCCTTTAAACTATTAGTGGAGGAATATTAATGTACTCATGCATGTAAATGGAAAATGATATTATCTATGAAGTATCTTATGTGGGATATTTTTTAGACGGTGCTCATATGATGTTTATACATATATAGAATGATATTGATACACTATTGATATAGTAAGATTCATTGAATAAAATCTCAAATATTTATATTGCTTTACTAAAAGCTAACTGGCATGCATATTGCTTTCTTTTTTCTTGCATTACTGCAGTTTAGGAGTGTATATTCACTGCTTCTTTAGCTCACCATTATGTTTTAAACTTACTTTTCAGGTTAATTTAATTGATTAAAAGATAAATGATAGAAAAAAACAATCTTTATAAATGACGCAGACAACCTGTTATGTGGTAAAATTTAATTATTACATCTTAAATTAATTTTATTTAGCGGCTTTTTCATTTGTAAAATGTTATTTATAGACAATGAATATAGAAAAATTAGTTGCTACCGTCCAGTCGTGTATATCTGTCTTGATTAATTTCATGTCCTGGGTCGGGTTATGACATAGGGCAGAGCTGTAAGCCCTACATTTCAAATCTGATTTCTTACGTCCTAATGAATAGAGTCGACAAACTAGAGCTCCTTGAGTTATATTCATGCAACATATTTGAAGTAATGTTAGTCAAAGAATGATTTTAAATTATCCTCTGACAGTCAAACAATAACTGCATCATATTTCATCTAAAATCAGATACTTAATTGCAAAGCTCATTTAAATATTCTATTTTTCAGTTGTTTAAGATCTTTTATATGCTTCGTCTCTGTTAGGGTTTCGCCTTACGGCGAGCCTTAGCCTCTGCCACTGTATTTCCATGCTCGTAGAAGAAAGGGAGTATGCTCCTCTGTCCCTTCGTCTGTTTCATCGAGCTGCGCCTCCTCTTTCGTGTAGTTTCGATCTGATCGCTTTCGTCGTCTGTTTCGTCGAGCTACGCTTGTGGCTGTAGGGTCGATCATGTTTTGTTGTATTGACTAGTTTGTGGCTGTGCGCCTTTCCGTGGGTTCGACGCTTCGACCTGAAGTGCGCCATTTGCATCTAGTCGCGATCCATCAGCCGACCTCTCTAGTTTCTTTCGCTTTTGCATCTGTTGGCTTAAGGATCGTCGTTATGGTGCTTCCTTTTTCTTCGATTGATCCTGGCAAGACTTCTTTCGCCCATGTGGTGGGTAATCATCTTGCGGAATCTACTATTGTTTTCCTCTCAAGTTATAAAGAATGTCGTGATGCTACGAGTGACTGCCATTTTCTTAAGAAGATAAGTAGGAAGAATGAGAAAACAACATATTTTTCTCTGATACAGAAATTTCAACATAACTGAGAAATTCAATTTCACTCTTATTGAGAAATTTCAGTGGGGCACCCACCTATGGAAGTTATCAGAAAGTGTGTTGATCTCAAACTTTCAGGCAAGTGAAAAGTGAGGCTTTTGGATGAGAGACACGCGTTGATTCAGTTAACCCTAGCTGAAGATTCTGCTTGGATTTTCTCTAAAAAATATCTCGACATTGCAGACAAGTCAATGAAGTTTCTCAAGTGGTCTGCGAATTTTGACCAAAATCATGAGTCTCCTACTATTCTAGTATGAGTTAGGTTATCTGGTCTCAAATTGCATTTATTTAATCATCAGATTTTTTATTCTATTGGAGTAATTCTTAGAGATCATATGAAGCTAGATATGTCTAGTTTTAGCCTAACCAAGCCTTCTGTGGCCAGAATAGTTGTGGAAAGGGATATTATCTTACATGATATTACTGAAGTCTGGCTAGACACAACTCACAATGGATATTGAAAACCAATTATAATGGAACATAAACCTTTTTATTGTACCCACTGTAAGATGTTTGGGCATACACTTGATAAATGTCACAGACTCTATTCAAACTTGAAAGCTAAAGCTCAAGTAAACAAAGAATGGTCTAACCCCTTTGCTATGGACACATCTGCTCAATCTGTGGAGGAAGTTCCCACAAGGTAGAATTTGAGGTCTGATTTGCCTGTGGATCCCCCCTTGCCAACATCGCACTTCCTGGTGAAGAACACCATACTACAAGTACAAATCCAAATGTGTTTATACCACTCACTGTTATTGAAGAAAACCCACTTACATGTCAGAACACACGAGAGTGCTCCCACTTCCTTGATCTGATAAAAGATCAGCTGATACAACAAGTAGTTGCTTCTAATGTTCAACATCCTACACATGTCCGACGCACTTTAGACCAATCCACTGACTAGGCGAGCCAATCTTCAGATGAGGAATGACAAGTCTATTAAAGGAGGAAAAAGAAGAATGGAGGCCGACTCGAGCTCAGGAATTTATTGGATGATACATTGGTTACTACTGGTAATGACACTCATCTCACCAATTTATTAGCTCGCTCCTTCCCTAGAACTAGAGGCAGAGACAAAGAAAAATTGAGTCGCTCTTTAGTTACTCGATACTCTGGATTTTGACTTTTTGGTTTTTCTTTTCTTTAGGTCTCTCATGTATTTTTTTTTATATTTTCTCTTTTTGGAACCATTTATATATGATGATTATCGTGTAGGCTGGGTGCTATGTTTGGGCCCTCCCACACAATCTATCTATATCCTATTTATTTTTAATATATTAGCCATTGGGCTTTCTAAAAAAAAAATTAAATATATATATATATATATATATAACCCAAGAGCTAATATATTAGAAAGGAGTGCTGCAAAAAATGTTGGATGAGGAGGCTGAAGTAGGAACTAAAAGCACCCGGAATATAACACACAGAAATCTCCAAAAAAGTACACGTATACCCAAAACCATAATTATAAACTAGGCATGTAATCTCTACGCTAAAGTCTCCAAATAGAGAAAAATTCACAAGCCGTTTGAAAGTAATAGTTGGATTGTTGAGAGCTAAAAATGCCAAACAGATGGAAAGTATACTTGTTGAGATCTTCAAAACTCTAATAGGGAGTCTTCTTCACACTTCGTTTCAGTTGGGGCACCCCCTAGATGCATGTGTAGTCTGGCCAAAAGACGACGGCGCAGTACCAAAACAAATGTAAGATATACTTGTTGCACCAAGAACTGGAAGAAAGGGAGAAACTGTAAGGTGGAGTAATTGATCTACTAAGAAAAGACCCATGAAAACACCTGTAAAGTTCGTAGATTTAAACTGATAATTGGAACTTGAGTACGACCCAATTTATTCTTACCTCTTACCTCTGGTTCTAGTTAGGGAACTTGCTAAAAAATGGTTAAGTTTTTTGTTATTACCCGAAACAATCAATGTATCATCCGTTAAGTTCCTGAGTTCTATTAGGCCTTTACTCTCCTTCTTCCTGGATATGTAAACCTGTAAATCCTAATCCGATGGCTGGCTAATCTGATCAGTGTATTGGTCCAAAAATTGTCGGGCAGGTGTAGGCTGTTGCACAATAGGATCCCTTTATGCCTGATTGACAGTAAGAACCTGTTCAATCTGATTAGGTGGTAGGGTTGCAGTAGAAAGCTCACCTAGGGTAGAATTTTGAGCTTGAAGCCGGGGCAATTTCTCATCATCCACCACCAACTGAGGTTCCACAGGAGTAGGGCTGTAAACGAGCCGAGCTTGAGCGAGCTCAGGCTTGGCTCGTTGGCTCGTTAAACTAAAATTAAGAAAAATAGATGTAAAGTGTGGGATTCGAACCTGGGTCAAATCTATACAAAAGAAGACACTAACCACATTGTCACATGAGATGTTATGATTTAAACTTAGACATAAATATATATAATATATTATTATATAAATAATATATGTAATATATTGTTATATAAAAAGTTATATAATTTTTTTTTTCGAGTCATTTCGAGCCGAACACGAGCGAACAAACTGTTGGTCGTGTTCGACTCGTTTATATTTCGAGCTTAAATATTTGTTCATGTTTCTGCTTGTTAGGCTTAACGAACAAGCCGAACACGAGCTGTTCACGAACAACGAGCCAAATTGACAACACTACACAGGAGGTATAATAAGTGAGCAAAGGTCAAAAGGAGCATGCCTCAAAGGCTCCTCCACAAGTGAAAAAGTAGTCCCCCAAGAGGCAATTAGATCAGAGACCAATTCCTGTATTGTGGTAATTTCCTCCACAGGTGGAGTAGATGTGTCCAGAGCAGTGGGGTTAGACAAATCTTTATGCAGTTGAGCTTTAGATTTCAAGTTATGGCGAAGCTTGTGGCATTTGTCAAGGGTATGCCCAAACATCTTACAATGGGTACAATAAAAGGGTTTATGTTCCATGATAATTTGTTGTCAATATCCATTATATTTTGTGCCCAGCTAGACTTCTGTAATATTAAGTAAAGTGATATCTCTTTCCACAAGTATTCTGACAACAGAAGACCTGGTTCGATTGAAGGTGGGCATATATAGTTTCATAGGATTCTCAATTATGACCCAAATAGAGTTGAAAACCTAATGATTAAATAGATGCAGCTTGAGACCAGATAAATTAAACCATGTTGGTACAGTGTGAGGTTCATGGTTTGAGTTAAAATCAGAAAACCTGTTGAGCAACTTCATTGACTTTCCTGCAATGTTAAGATATTTCCTAGAGGAAATCCGGGTGTAGTCTTCAGTCCTGGTTAACTGAATCAACGCATGCCTCTCATCAAGAAGTCTCACTTTCCACTTTTCTACTAGTTTGAGATCTTCAAAATTCTTTATGATAACTTCCATTGAGGGTGCCCCAACTGAAATTTTCTAATAAGAGTAAACTTGCATTTATCAGCTAAAGTTGAAATTTCTAAATCAGACAAAAAATGAGCTATTTTTTCACACTACCTACTTACCATCTTAAAAAAGAGGCAGTCATTTGCACCATCACGACATTCCTTATAATTCGACCGGAAGACAACATGCGACTCCACCAGATGGTTACCCAGCACGTGGGCGAAAGTTGCTTTTTCGGGTTCAGCCAAAAAGGGAGGGGGCACACCTATCGAAGCAGGGAAAACAGATCAAAAGAGGAATGCCAGGGTGGCGACGAAACCTTAACCTGCTATGATGCTCCCTTTCCCTTCTTATTCAAGTGCGACGAGGCACTCAGAACAACAGACGATGCGATCCAGCGAGAGGTTGGGGCTCGACGAGGCGGCAAAAGAAGCGACGCGATCCCCCTCCCTTTCTCTTCAAGGACGATGAGTCGTCGATTAAATTTAAAAATACTGATTATGTTAATGGTTATAATATCAATTACATAAAATTTTATGAAACTCCTTTTTGTTAATTTTTTGTTGACTTGTATTAGACTAACCGGTCTTCTATTTACATGAAAAAAAAATATGAAAACTTTTTTTTTTAATTTATAATGTCTCACACGTGATGTTCAAAATATATATATATATATATATATTTTTTTGAGAAAGCCAAGGGCTAATGTATTCAAAAGAAAAAAAGATACAGATAGATTATATGAGATGACTCAAGCATGACACTCTACCCGCACGGCAAACACCACATGCAAATGATTCCGAAAAATAAAATTCAAAAAAAAAAATATAGAAAAGTACATGAGAGCCCAAAAACAAAAAGTGCCAAAACACGTAGTATCAGGTAGCTAGAGAGCGACCCAATTTTTCAACATTTTGCTAATACCCGTTGTGAGGGTTCCAATCCATACCTCATCCGGAACTGGTTTGGTGATATCTCTCTCAACTAACACACAAGTTACAGAGGGTTTGATGACAACAAGCGTATGGTTATCAACTTTGAGAGACATATCATAAGCAGTTGCTAAGGAGTAGAGAATTTCCAAATTAAAGAGATATAGTGTTAACCCTGAAAATTTTTTGCAAACAAGAATGATAGGGGATTCCACTTTTAAATTAAAATCGACAGTCTACTTACCTTATGAGAAAAAAATACGAGTGTAATCCGTATCGTGAGATAACTGAAAAAGTATATGTCGGTCGTCAAGTAATCCAATATTCCAACTACCCAATAGCTTCATTGTATCAAAATCTTTCCGAATGATCTTATGTTTTGGGTGACCATAAAGGAATTTCCTCACTGGAGCAAAACACTAAGAAGACGCAATGGTACTGGCTTCAACCTCAGAGAAAAAGAGCAGGGTTTCCATTTTTTTTACGAAACTTTTTAATGAAAGTGTGATCATCACCACCTTCAAGAGTCTCGTGGAAGGATTGTGGAACATTGCAGGATGTACCGATATCAAACTAGACTTTCAACTTGAGGCGTGATTACACACAAGTGCAGTAGCGTACGTTTGGTCTGGGGCCATCATGAAGGTGTGACTTTAGAACAAAAGACAAAACCAACAAAACACGGCAGCAGAGAACAGAAACGAAAGGGAACAGTTGAAGCAGTCGAAACACAAGGAAACAGACAGACAATATCAAAGGCAGACAAAGTCGTGAAGTCGATGACCGAAGCAGGCGAAGTCAAAGAAAACGAAGTCGAGCAGACGAATTTGATGCAGACAAATTCAAGGCTGATGAAGCGCGATGAAAGAAACAACGAAGTCGAGCAGACGACAAAGGAGTAGACTGCGATTTCGATCCGACGTAGAGATAACGAGGGCTACTCTGGTCGCCATGAAGACGCGACGAGAGTAAACTCAAGCATATATATATATATATATATATATATATATATATTTGAGAAAGCCCAATGACTAATAAATTAAAAAGAAAGAAGGATACAGATAAATTGTGTGAGAGGGTCTAAGCATAACACTCTATTCACACGATAACTACCACATGCAAATGGTTCAAAAAAAAAGAAAATATAGAAAAATATTGAGATAAAAAAACAAAAAGTGTCAAAACACGTAGTATCAGGCAGCTAAAGAGCGACTCAATTTTGCCTCTAGTTCAAGGAAATGAGCCAGCTAACAAATTGGTAAGGTGAGTATCATTGCCAGTAGTAACCAATGTATCGTTCGATAAGTTCCTGAGCTCGAGTTGGTCTCCATTCTTCTTCTTACTTCTGAAATAGAACTGTCATTCCTTATCCGAAGACCAACTTACCTGATCATTGGATTGGTCTAAAGTGTGTCGGACATGTGTAGGTTGTTGAACATTAAAAATAACTATTTGTTGTACCAGCTGATTTTTTATTGGATCAAAGGAGCACTCTCATGTGTCTTGGCATGTAAATGAGTCTTCTTAAATAACAGTGAGTGGTATAAATATATTTGGATTTGTACTTATAGTATGAGAAGATGCTTCATGGGACTCCAAAGTACCATGCTCCAAGCCAGTCGTTGGAATAGGGTCTTCAAAAGCAGGAGCATCCAAAGGTAGAATGGCTTGGGTTATATGTTCTTGATCAACAACTGCTGTGTTGGAAAGAGAATCGGGTTGCACCTTCTTAGCAGAGATGGTAAGTACTGATCATTAGCGATATCTGGCCTTAGATGAGGATGCAAGCGATAACATATAGTAAAATTGTGGCAAAACATACTATAATGAGTGCAATAAAGAGGGTATGGTTCTATTTCAACCTTTTGTTAATACCCGTTGTGAGTGGTTCCAATCCATACCTCATCCGGAGCTAGTTGAGTGATGTCTCTCTCAACTAACACACAAGCCACAGCTGGTCTAGTGACAACAAGCATAAGACTTTCAAACTTGAGAGACTTACCGTAAACAATTGTTAAAGAATAGAGAATTTCTAAATTAAACAAATGTAATTTTAACCCCGGAAACTTTATGCAAATTGGAATGATAGGGGACTCCGCTTTTGGATCTAAATCGACAGTCTACTTCAGGATTTTCATAAAATGGTTGTCGATCTTGATAACTTTATAAGAAAAAATACGAGTGTAATCCGCATCGTGAGATAACTGAATAAGTATATGTTGGTCGTCAAGTAAGTCAATATTCCAACTGCCCAATAGTTTTATAGCATCAAAATCTTTTCGAATGGTCTCAAGTTTTGGGTGACCATAAAGGATTTTTCCCACTAGAGTAAAAAACCAAGAAGTCGCAAGAGTGTTGGTTTCAATCTCAGTGAGAAAAAGAGCAGACTTCCCATTTTTTTTACCAGATTTTTTAATGAAAGTGTGATTACCACCATCTTCAAGTGTCTCGTGGAAAGATTGTGGAGCATCGCAGGACTTTCTGGTACCAAAACTAGGCTCTGAAGCTGAAAGAGGGGCACGACTATGAATAGTAAAGTCGCCGACAAGGACAGTGACATAGGAACGGAGCGTCGAGGTCATCTCTACAGGCAAGATGACCACGTCAGATTTGAGTGGCTTGGCGAGCCGCGACAGAGAGGAGAGCAGACTTCGGGGAAACTGTCTGTCGGGCAGGGTGACAGGTGCGTCGTCGACTACTGGTGATGAGAAACGACGCGAGTCGTGTCAGGTTAGGAAACGACGTGTGAACGAGCTACGCGCGAGCGTCGTCAACTACGGGAGAGACGACGCGAGCGAGCTTCATCGAGTGGAGAGACGACTGCAAGCAAGCGTCGTCGACTGAGAGCTACGAGCGCATGAAGTCGTCGTCGTGGGAGACGACGGAGAGAAGGAGACAAGTCAGATTCACCGTCAGGAATCTCCATCAGGCGAAACCGTAGCAGAGCCCGCTGCAGCTGCCGACGTTTTTTTATACATCGCATGTATATCGTTTGTATAGACGCGCTCACACACACAACACACACACACACACACACACACATATGAAACGATGCCCATACCTATAGAAAAATGGATGTTTTCATAAGGAAGCCATCGAAGGCTTTCCACAAATTGAACTTTGGCCGTAGAAGGATCAAATTGTATCCGAGGAACAGGGGGATACAAATAGGTAATACGATAAGCACACACACCAATCAATCGTATCGGTTGTATTCTTGAATTTGGAATGAAAGGAGGAGTAATGCTTCCTAGCGCGAGACACAGAATATGAGCATTGAGATCGGAATAACATTCAAAGTAATGTTCTAACATTGGGCGATTGCTCGAACATTGAAAAGATTAGTTGACAACGATCAAAAATGGGGCTAGAATTACTATACAATAGGTGTGCAAGTCAGTCGAACACTATCAAATATATGTTACTTATTTTTTGCATGTTTTAAATTTTTTGAGTCTATCTGTATCTTTTTGTTGGGGTAATACTATATTTGGTATCGTATGGATAGGGTGTCTATATTTGGCTCTCTCATACAACCTTTATATATCTATTCTATTTAAATAAAATCAGTCCTTCAGCTTTTAAATATATATATATAAATATATGGTTTTTTTTCTTGCTAGGGTTTCGCCATCGAGTAAAACTGTGGTTTCATTCCTTCGGTTTTCAATTAATCCTTTCCGTTGTGCTCGACAACGACGAAATTCTCGTACTCGACGATGAAGGATTTTGTGCTCGTCAATCTCCTCTGTTGTCGTCCCCCCCTCATGCACTCCAACGACAAAGGGCTTCGGCGCCATCCAGCTTCTGCAGTTTCGTCTCCTTCGTGCCATCGAGCTTCTGTGTTTCGTGTCTTCTGCACGGTTTTCCTCATCGAGCTGCGATTTTGAGATTGTTGTAGTTTCGTCATCTGCGATTTGTGAGCTCTGCGCAGCTTCACTCCGACCTCTTCTGCTCGTCGTTTTTGCCCTATGCTCAACTTGGCAGGGCTCTCTTGCTGTGATGAAGCTTTCTTTTTCTTCGGTGGAACCTAACAAAACCTCATCTGCCCATGTAATAGGTAATCCTCAGGTGAAGATAGCGGTTGTCTTCCCCTCAAGTCATATGGAGTATCATGATCGTAAAAATGACTGTCCCTTTATTAAGAATGTAAGCAGGAATAGTGAGAAGACAACATTTTTTTTCTCTGAGTTAGAAATTTCAACTTTAATTGACAAATTCAAGTTTGCTCTTATTGAAAAATTTCACTGGGGACACCTACCTATAGAAGTTATCAAGAAAAGTTTTGATGATCTCAAATTAATAGAAAAATGGAAAGTGAGGCTCATGGATGGGAGACATGTATTGATTCAGTTAACCGTGCCTGAAAACTCACTGGGATTTTCTCCAAAAAATATCTTAACATTGCTGGTAAACCAATAAAATTACTCAAGTGGTTTCGAATTTTGACCCCAATAATGAACCTCCTATAGTACCAGTATGGTTTAGTCTACCTTGTCTCAAGCTTCACTTTTTTCATCATCAGGTTCTTTATTCTATTGGTGTCATATTTGGGGACCCTATGAAGCTAGATCTACTCACTTTTAACCTAACCAGACAATCTACCCACTTTCAATTATCTACCCACTTTCAATTTACCAGACCTTCTGTGACCAAAATACTTGTGGAAAGAGATATTTACCTAATATTATTAAATTCTGGTTGGGCACAACTAATAATAGATATTGGTAACAAATCGTCATGGAGCGTAGACTTCCTTATTATTCTCATTGTAAGATGTTTGGGTATACACTTGATAAATGTCAAGCTTCATCCTAATTTGAAATCTAAAAATCAAATGAATAAGAATGAATCTAAGGATGTATTTATTCCATCTGGAAAGAAAACTATCACAGAACTGAATTTGGTGTCTGATTCTATTACCCCTGTGGACCCTCCCCCTAAAAATATTGTTTTTGTGATTGGTGAGAAGCTGGATGACCCTGCTAAGCAACCTACACTTTCAAACCCTATTGAAAATAGTACTAAAGGACCCCTACCCACACAGATTGATAATCAGAAGATTCTTGCAACTCCCCATCCTCAGGAAGTATTAGGGGTAGAGATGATAACTTTTACCTCACATACATTTGAACCTCTTGCGGGCACAACTATTGGCAATCTTTATACTGCAGCACTACCATCTCATCTGAATGAGTAATAATCTTCGGATGAGAAATGAGAGGTTTATACTTCCAGGAGGAATAAGAAGAATGAAAATCTATTTGAGCTAAGCAATCTAATGGATGATACTTTAGTTGATTCAGAAAATGGTATGCATCTCACTAATTTGTTAGTTGGTTCCCTTCCGAGTACTAGAGCAGAGACAACTAAATTGGGTCGACCCGATTGATCTTATATGTACCATCCTCTTTTGGGCTTTTATTTTATTTTTCCTTTTGTGTGTGTTGTATCGTGTGGGTTGGGTGTCTATATGGGTCCACTCATACAACCTAACGGTACCCTTTTCTCTTTAATATAATTGCCCTTGGGCTTTTTAAAAATACATATATATGAAAAAGTAAATATATATATATATGTATGTATATATATATATTATGAAAAAGCCCAAGAGCTATTAAAAGTAAAGATACAGATAAGTTTGTATGGGTGGGCCTAAACACCCAACCAACACGGTACAACACACACCAAAAAATGTAAAAGATGAGTACATATATAAATAAAAAGAAACCCAAAAATCCACTCGGGCACTGAAAAAGTGTAGGTCATCCCAATCTAGTCTTGCCTCTGGCTCTAGTTTTCGATAGTCTCTAGTTCTTGGTAGGAATCCAGCTAGCAGATTGGTAAGTTGCTGACCATTATCCGTAGTAACCAAAGTATCATCCATAATTCCTGAGCTCTAGTAGATCTCAATTCGTCTTCTTTCTCCTGGAAGTGTAAACCTGCCATTCCTCCCTCGAAGAATCCGCCTGATGCGGTAGAGCTGAACTAGAAGGAACAGTAATACCCACAATAGGTTTTACAATATGAGAAGTGTGAGTTGTCGCTACACCGGTTACTTCTTGAAGAAGTGGAGCTGCAAGGTTCTCCTGATTATCAGTCTGAACACTATCATTTATAGGCAATAGTCCATCAGAATTACTTTGTATGGAATTTGTCGGTGCCAACATCACATCACTCGCAGTAACAGTAAAAGCAGTGTCATGGGGGGGTCCTCAGGTGCAACAGACACCTCTTGTCTGGTGGTATCAGCCTCAGGTGGAACTAAAATGTCCATAGCAGTGGGTTTAAACCCATCATTATTCACTTGACCCTTAGATTTCAAATTAGGATGATATTTGTGGCATTTAGCAAAGATTTAGCAAATTGTGGCATTTAGCAAAGATATGACCAAACATCTTACAGTGGATATAATATGGAGGTTTGTGTTCCATGACGATTTGTTACCAACAACCATTATGAGTTGTGCCCAGCTAGACTTCAGTAACATCTGGTAAAGTAATATCTCTTTCCACAAGTATTCTGGTCACTGAGGGTCTAGTTAGGTTGAAAGTGGACAGATCTAGTTTCAAATGATTCCCAAGGATAGCCCCAATAGAGTAGAGAACCTGATGGTGAAAAAAATGCAGCTTGAAACCAGATAAACTAAACCATACCGGTACTGTGGGAGTTTCATGATTTGGGTTGAAATTATGAGACCACTTGAGTAACTTCATTAATTTGTCTTTGTTCATTAATTTGTACTTCATTAATTTGTCTTTGATATTAAGATATTTCTTAGAGAAAATTCTGGTGTAGTCTTCAGTCACTGTTAGTTGGATCAACACATATCTCTTATCCATAAGTTTCACTTTTCACTTGACTACTAGCTTAGGATCATCAACGCTCTTTCTGATAACCTCCATAGGAGGGTGTCCCTACTGAAATTTTTCAATAAGAGCAAACTTGAATTTTTCCGTCAGGATAAAAATTTCTGTTTTAGAGAAAAGGATTGCATTTTTTCCATCTTTCCTGCTTCCATTTTTAATAAAAGGACAATCATCTATACCCTCACGAGATTCCTTATAACTTGAGAGGAATACCACTGCGGACTCTACCTGAGGGTTACCCACCACGTGAGCAAAGGAGACTTTGTTCGGCTCAACCAAACAAGAAGAAGGCACCATCAGAGCAAGGAGAGCTGTCGGAGTTAAGCTACAACAAAGTTGTTGTGGCAGGAACAGTGAAAAGCTTCACGAGCAGAACGGAAACGCGAAGCAAATTCAAGATTTGTCGAGCAGACGAACCCCGAACGAGCGAGGCCGAGTAGACTCGTCGAGCAGAGAGAAGACGAACGCCGAGCAGACTCGTCGAGCAGGCGCAGACGAACGTCGCACAGCAGAACGCTGACGAGGTGGGCGCGTGCTGACGAAGTAGAAAGGTTGAGCGACAGAATCAATGACGATCGCTATTCGAAATCCTAGCAGAGCATCCAATAAAAAACCAAAAAAAAAAAAATAAAGAAACAAAACAAAAGATTACTTCAACATGCATATATATATATATATATATGTGTGTTTTTTTTATTTTGTGAAAATGTAAAATTTTCACCATACCTTTAAAAGATATCTATACAAGTTGTACTCTAATGAACCTGATCCTTAACATATAGGATAGTATCAATAGGGTGTATAATGTAATGAACATTTAAATGAACTTAGGTAATGCAAATTTATAAAGCTGATCCTCTGCATGCAGGTGAAAATAATTGATAAGGTTTAGAGCAACAAATGTTAATTGATGCCCCACCCCTTTTACATCATCTTTAAATAAGATTTAAACATTTTCCTTGAAGATGGATACATTAACCAAAAAAAAAACTTAAATCAAATGAGATAATATCATCAAAATGCCTCTAAATCCTAACGTAAAATTGTTTCTAGTATAAATCCTTATAAAATTTGAAAAATTCAAGAAGTTCGTAAAATCTAAAATGCTCGAGAAAAAATTATCCCCTAGCTAAAAGCTAATACTTATCCATCTTTTGCGCTCGTTTCATGATGATCACAAATTTAAGATGACCTTAGCTCACACAGAGCTAATGTATTATCAAGTTTATTTCTATGGTCACTTTCTAAGATTTCATAACAGTTTGAACATGTTACACATTTTTTGATCCGGTGATTTTGCCATTAGATGACATTACAAAAAGATATGGTTACGATTATGGCTCTTTAGCCTTATGGTACTAATTAAAAAAAACACTATTAAATTACAGTCAGGACCAGTCTTATAAGTTTTCTGATTGTCTAAATTCTTTGAGTGGTGAATTGTAGAGTGCATTTGATAAATTATTAAATCATTTGATAGCTAAGATTGACTTGAGTTTTCTTAGACAAACATTCACTATAAGTCTGCGAGGAAGCATTCAACTTTATAACTTATAGTTGACGGTAAGGATTATTGGTTAGAGTTCTCGATAACTAAGAGATTTTGGCCAAGTTCATCAACATTCCCTTCACCATCTGCTCTAAAGTTGACTCGTGGCGATAATTTCTCACTAACAAAAAACCATATTGCTACAACTATAAATTATGCATTAAGTTCCTTCAGACTATTCTTAATTGAAACTCTTTTTCATGACCGAGAGAGATAATTGGTTACGAAATGAGGATGGAATTTTTAAACAATATCTTATTTGATATCCAATTTTCTTTTAAATATTGACTTAAATTTTCAAATTTTCTTTGAAGAATCAAGTTTGAATTTTCAAAGCCTGCAACTAGCTATGTTTTGTGAGTTTTCTGAGTCATTTAATGCATTACTAGATGTGCATAATGAAATTGATGATAATATCTCTATTGTAACAAATGCTACATAGTGATAATAGATTTGCATCATTAGTGTGAAGAATTTAAAGAGGGAAGCATGATGGCTATTGTTATTGTGAAAGGTTCCACATGAAACTTATAAGAGACATAATGTTAGAAGAACATGATAGTGTTGGATCTACATATTCATGCAAGTATCGGTTTTCTTTTTCTTGGCATTGAAAATTTGATGTGATGATGGCTTTAATTTTTTTTCTTGTATCCTTTTGATTTAATATTGCAAAAAAAGTTACTCTAATTTGATTGATTTTTGTTCTACAAGATTCTCAAGTGAGAAAGTAGAATTTGCAAATCTTATTCTAGATATAATCACATAAGTCTATGTATACTCCATCTATACATCTTGTGGTCCTCACGATATTTTTTTATATGATGTCTGTCCATATTTGGTCATGCCTTGATCACCATGTTGAAGTTTTAACATATGAATCATGAGTTAGTGGAGATGCATAATAGTTTGCATTTGTAGAAAGCAAAGTTTGCTAGTGGAGAAGAGAGACTCGAGTTAACAACCTAGCTAATTTGATGCAATTTAATAGCTTATTTTAGTGGAATTTTTTTGTAATTTTAAATGATGTTTTTTTTTTTTGAAATCACTGTAAATATATTGCAACCTTAGAAGCCATATGAATATTATAATGTCTTGGTTATTGTTATAGTGATTGTATTTTAATATTGTGTTTTTATACTGTACTAGTCTTCGTAAGTGCTTTTTTTTTCATGAAAAATTATGATGCTATGATCGTAGCATTTTTTTTCCTTTTTTTTTTTTGTTTTCTTAATGTCTGTGGCACAACAATAAACTCTTGAGAGTGATTCTCATTCTAATGAATGTAGGTAAATGCTTTCTTCTTGCATGTATTTCTTGGCTCATTGTCTCGTTCTTTTTCATTATTTTTATGTTATATATCATGACATAGCTCAGAAGTTTGGAATATCAATACAGGAATTGATAATTGGAAGAAATTTAAATTTTTTCTTCTTCAAATAAAAGTTGTTTAAAATAATTTATCATAAATTTTTATTTATAAATAAGTTATAATAGATTGAAAGAACCATAAAACCATAATATATTTTCTATCCTAAATTAACTTGAGATTTAATTTAGTTACTTCAACATGCACTAATTTTAAATACCTATCATATGCAGATCCACGTTGGAGGTGCAAGAACTTTCTTCTCTCACTTATGCATGCCTAAAATTCTTTTCCTTTTATATTTCTTAAATTTATGGTGTGAGTTATAAATGTAACTCAATGGGCATATTCAGCTCTAAATCACAGTAATTTAAATGAAAAAAAAAATGCCTGCCAATCATCACTTTTATGTATGATAAAAATCATAAAATGTTTTTTGACTCTTGAATATCAACTATGACTATAGACATTACTTGAGACTAAATTGATGTACGATTGTTTGTCATAATGTTTACTTTCCCTTGAAGTGCATGATCATATAATGAGTTGTAAATGTAACTCAACGTATATCTGAACAATTCCTTTTCACGTAATTATGCTAGAGCAATTTATGAGGACAACAAATACTTGTGACATTTTATGAATTTTTTACTAAAAAAAATAAAAAAAAAGAAATTGAGAAAAAAAAAATCAAGAAAAATTTTGAAGAAGCACGGAGAAAGTAAAGGAGAAATCTTGAAGTTGTTTTGAGCATTCTTGGATCAACTCACAATCATTTTGAGGTGTACATGTATTTTTTTACTCAAACTAGGAATATGCCTCCAAAATACCCTAAAAAAAGGTAAGAAAGGGTATGAACAAAATAGGGTGCTTGATCAGTAGCCTGATCCTCTCAACATGCTTGGAGTGGAGTTGACATGTGATGAAGAATATAGGAGGTAGTGTTGTAAACTGACTTTTATTATTCCAATGAGCAAGCCAGACTACATTATTTATAAAGGATACATAGCCCAATAGTGGGAAAAGGGGTGCTTGGTCCTGGAAGTGGAAAAAAAATAAAATAATAGGTACAAATATTGGGAAATAATATTTATGGAAATAAATGACAAGAAAATGAGGGAAACCAGAAATTAACTATGTGGTGGGAGCTCCCCACATTAACAATAGGATGGCAAAGGAATAGGTCCAGCGGGAGAAAAATAAAAATAACAAGGTTAATTGCAACCTCTATTTTTTAGATTTCCTGAATATGTTCATTATATTATGTAACACACATATCTTTGTTAATTTTGCTGCTAGATAAAATATTGTAGAAAATTTTGAGAACCAATAGGAACTAGTTATAATCATGGTGCAGTAGATGTTAACTCTCCCAATGCCTGTTGCTGCAGATTAGTTGACAATCCTTACATTATAGATGTTAAAGGGTGAATTTTTTTTTGTGAAATAAAGAGACATCCCTTGGCACATAATCTGATGCACTTTGTTGACCTCATTTTTTATGAGGTCTAGTCTTCCTTTTAGGGTTTACGATCTAGCCGTAGGGACCTCCCTTCGACTATCTTAGACCCTTAGAAATAAAACCCGCCTTGTTCTATAAATTCTAACCACTTTTGTACGCTTTTGGAGTTTCACGTGTGTGGTATCGACTTCTAGTATTTAGAAAGGTGAAATCAACATGAGGAAACCCAAAAGGGATTCCTATAAGACCTTTTGAGCCTTAGGGTGACCTTCTGCACAATTCGCACTCCCGTGCGTACAAAACTTCTCAATTCGGAGAGTCGACGAGTCCGATCGTCACAATTCGCATCGCTTGCATTGTTACCCGTCGAAGACTCGAATAAACCTTTTGAGGCGATCGATCGCGGGTCGAAATTTTGTGAAATTTGAATTTTGACGCGTTTTTGACCCGATCATCGACGACGTCGTCCGAGCTACCCCGGATGACAAAACGGACTGCACCGGCACGTCCAGAGAGTCGATTTTGCCTAGGGAGGACACCCATTTTGTTA
>NW_018165717.1:222013-225148 GCF_001263595.1 Phalaenopsis equestris | reverse complement strand
CGGCGCGCGAGTGTAAAGTGCATATATTATTATATATATATATATATATATATATATATATATATATATATATATTTATATATATATGTGTGTATATATATATATATATATTAATTTATATAAAATCTTTTTTTCCCCCTTTACTCTTTAAACACTAAATCCCTAAACGCACGTACCCGAGCTCTGCCTCCCTTCCCTCTCCCGTTCGCGTGTCTGGCCTTTCTCTTTCTCGGTCTCGAGCCGACCGAGCTCCTCCTCCTCCACGCGAGAGAAAGTTGACCTCGTTCGTCCTTGCCTGACATCCTTCTGCCCGCGACCTTTCTTCCTGAAGCCGTGCCAGTCTCTCTAGGCTGTGGTTTTCCTTTTCTTGGTAGTTTGACTCTGGGGAGCTTGTTCCATGGTACACTTGAACGACAAAATCTCCTCTTTTTCCCGATGCTTCCCTCGCAGCTACGGGGCTCGCCGCTCGGGCCGGGGCGTTTCGGTGGCCTCGCCTTCTGTGAGCAGGGAGCGCGTCTTTTTCTTCTTTGGCCCGATTCAAGTGTCGGGGGTCGAGGGTGTGATCTCCTTTCTCTTCTCCTCTCTTTTCTGCCTATAAAGACAGTTCCTTTTGAAATTTTTAAGGTTGCTGAGAAAAGTTTTCTGAGAGGAGAGTAAAAATTTTGACTGTGAGGAGATTGGAAAGGAAATTTCTGTGAGAGCATTTCTTTGAAGTGAATTCTTGTGTTGCAGTGCTTTACTTTGGCATTGTAGAGGTACCCCTTCTTCCCCCCCTCTTCTTCGGTGCCCTGTTTTCTTTCGGTAAAAAAAAAATGGAAATGTGGGCATGTCCTAAGAGCTAAACTTGGTTACTTACTTAAACTAGGGAGGCTATGACATCTTTATGATTATTGTGACATGTTTATGTTAGAAATATTTAGGGAGTTAATACATGACTTTGGAGTAATTTTTTGCTTCTCTTGCAAGCATGTTGGGATGAGTATTATGAAACTTTTCACTTATTTTCATTTAGCATGAAATGTTGGAGAGGTTATTTGGCCTTTCATGAATGCTAGGGAGTTCATTTCACTGTTTTATGCATGTTTGGTGCTCGGTTTTGGCTTCCTGTGGCTTTCCCTGACCTGAAATATATGCTATGAGAAAATTTATTTAACTTGGAAAGTGTTGTAGCTTGTTTTGAGGGCTTGGTTTAGCTACTCGTGAAATTCCACCCCGGTTCAAATATCTGTTGGAATCATTGTATGCTTGGAATATTTAGACATGCAGGTTGTTTCTTAACTTTGGATGGCTCGGTTTTACCTACAGACGGCTGGAACTTTAATTTTTATTAAAGTATGAATTTATACCAATGCTTGGGCCTGTTTTAATCTTGTTGAGCTCGGTTTTGGCTTCTGGTTCTTGTTGAGCTCGATTTTGGCTGGGTTTGGAAGCTTGGTTTTGGTTTGAAATGGCTAGAACTTTAATTTTTATTGAAAGCCTGAAGTTTCATATTGCTGGGCTTGGTTTTAATCTTGTTGGGCTCGGTTTTGGCTTTTGGTTCCTGTTGGGCTCACTTTTGGCTTGATTTGGAGTCACGGTTTTGGGTTTGAAATGGTTGAATCTTTAATGCATTATGGGAGTCTGGATTTTAATATTGTTGGGCTTGGTTTTGAGCCTTGAATGGCTCGGTTTTGGGTTTTTGTTGGTGCTCGGTTTTTCATTTCAGGAGTATGGGATGTTGACTTTTGTGGAGACTTGAGTCTTGACTTTTATTGAGATGTTAAAGCTCTTTTCCTAGCTTTAAGAGCTGTCTCGTTTGGCCTCTGCTGGACTTGGTTTGGCTCTAAAGTGAGGGCTGTGTTTGCTTGTTTTAGCCTTGTTGCGCTCGATTTGGCTCTAGTTGGGGGGTTTGGTTTGCTTTGTTTGGCCCTTACCCTAGGGATGGTTTGGAGGTGGTTTTGCTGGCTTTGGTTCCTACCCCTACCCGTGAGACCCATTGGAATTTCTTGAGTTTAATTTATCCCCTCTTATTGAGTTTGAATTATTTGAACGATTGTAGATCGATCAAACATGTTACTTTGAGAGATTGGTGATGTTTTGTACTTACCTTTGTATATCAAAACTTGTAGAGAATTGATTTGGGTTTGCCCCGGCCGTGAGCCTCACTTGTTGTTCATTGAGTTTGCCTCGGCCTTGAGTTTCCTCCCCTTCTGTGCCTCGGGTTTACCTTGGCCATGAGTCCTACCTTCTGTTCATCTCTTTGTAGTGATCCCTGGTCGTGAGCTCATTGGGTTTGCCTCAGCCGTGAGTTTCCTCCCCTTCTGTGCCTCGGGTTTACCTTGGCCGTGAGTCCTACCTGCTGTTCATCTCTTTGTAGTGATCCCTGGCCGTGAGCATTTATTTGGTTTTGTGAGAAAATTTCATGTTTATTTGATATATGAGGCTATTTATTAATCTGAAAGTTGGGGGAATTTTGATTTCGGTATGAGTTTGGAAATATTAATGGTGGTTTCCCCGAGGTCACTCTCTTTTGAAGTTTGGGAGATTTCAAACCTCGCTTTGAAAAAGCATTTAGTGGACTTGATCAATCCTATGTCTTTGGGGTTTGGGAAAATTCGAGCTAGCTTGCCCTTTATGTTTGTTGGGAAAGAGCTTGGGCCCTACTTTTTTTTCCAGGTCTTTTCGATACGAGTTTTGATAACTGATCCAATCTCCTTTTCGGTGTTTTAGATGGATCAGTGTCTCCTCTCTCTCACCCCATTTTTGTTCTTTTCTTTCCTTGCTTCTTGGTTCGATTTTCATATGGTATCCTTCACCGACATAAGTTTAGCGGTAGTCGGCTCGAACCTCCTCAGGATGTTGGCAGTCCTACGCTTGGCAGCGTAATCGACTCGTGGACAACAAGAGAATTTCTAAAAAAAAAGAGAGAAAAGAAGATAAGTTTGGATAAACCATTTTCAAACAAAAATATACTTTTCTACGAAACAAAAATTGATAACTCTTATTTGCATGTTTAAAATTTGTGTGTATGTCAAAAACATAAATTTTAAAATACGTTTTAAAGTTGGTTGTCCACCTGACGAATACCTGTTTAGGCTAAGAAATAGCTCTCTAAGTGAGGTTCAAGACACATTTCTAGACGAGTGGCGGGGGCTT